>NC_059110.1:96623745-96921245 GCF_020740685.1 Jaculus jaculus | reverse complement strand
CCAGAGAGCTTCCGGACTAAGGAAAGATAACTGGCCGCCAGCGATTTCAAAAGGTTCCTGTCCTCAAACCGCTGGGATTTGCTGTCATGTGGGGTCTTCCGGGGCCGCCAAGTAGCTTGGGCGGGTTTTTACTTCGAAGGCTGCCATTGGCTGCTCTAGCGCCAGTCTCGCTCCACGATTGGCTGCTTGCTTTCTGGTGCCTGTCAGTGATTGGTTGTCGGAGGCGGCTCGGTGATTGGGTACTGGGAGCCGAGGGGGTGGGAGGCGGGAATTCGTGCGCGCTGTGGCGGGGACTGAGAGGGAGCTGCAGTGCCCGGCGAGCAGGTGGGGCAGCGTCCTTCCTTCCCCGCACTGCGGCCGGAGAGTGTCAAGCAGCCGGGTGCGGGTGAGAGGCGACCGAGGGAGGGCCCGTGTCCCTTCTGCTCTGCCAGGCTGTGCCTTGTCTGCTCTGGGAAACCAGCATTTCCTTTTCCCCGCTCATCACACACAGGCAAGTCCTGGGCGGGCGCGGGCTCTCGGACCCGTCAGCGTGTTGGAATCACCCGGCCTCGGGGAACCTCTGTTGCCGGTGGGAGGCGGGAAGCCTGGGGAAGGAAACCCGAGGAGAAGACAGTCTGCCCTTCCCTCCTGGGAGCGCAGGCCTGAAATGAGCCCGGGGCCCCACGGTGCCTCTTGGCGGGAGGCTGATCGATCCGTCTGTTACATAGTCAGCAGGGGAAGTTTCCATCTTTGGAGACTGGCGCTGCCACTGCTTGGCATGGATTGCTTTCTAAGCTGTGTCTTGAGTCAACGAGCGCGCAGTTCATGATTCAGATTGAAGAAGCTAGATTTCACCCAGGCTCATTCTCTGAGCTTTTTACATGCCTCCTCCTTTTGGAGCACAGAGGTTGTAGTTAAACTTATTAAGAGCTTCAACATTTATTGGATAATAGAATCTGTTGGATAATATACTTTAACCACCTCCAGTCCCAAATTAAATCTATTTGTCACTGTTGCAAAAATTCCTCAGTGCGTTTTATATCTCCCCCTCTTTGGATTTTCCTCAGGATATATTTTTGGGAAGAGAAAGCTATAGGTTTTCTTTTCAGAAAAATGCCACTGTGGACAGGCTTTGAATTACATCCATAGATTGTAGCATGAGAAAAGTGGGTTTGGGGTGATGGAGGCAGAGGTAGAAGGATAGCAGTGAGTTTGAGGCCACCTGAGACTACATAGTGAATTCCAGGTCAGTCTGGGTTAGAGTGACACTATCTCAAAAGACCAAAAAAAAAAAAAAAAATTGTTTTGATCTGCAGAGATGGCTCAGCTGTTAAAGGTGGTTGCTTTTGCAAAGCCTTATGGCCCCCTGTTGGATTCCCCAGTACCCAGGTAAAGCCAGATGCACAAACTGGCACATGTATCTGGAATTCATTTGCTGTGGCAGGAGGCCCATACTCACTCTCTCTCTGTCTCTGAAGTAATTAAAACATATTCTTTTTAGAAAGAAAAGTGGTTGATAAGAAGCTAGGAATATAGAAGATCACTTCTGTGTCAAATACTAAGGTTGGTACATTCTGTTGTGGCTAATTTTCATAGAAACCCTAAGCATGTCTCATCTCAGTTTCATAAGAGGAAGGGACAAGGTGTGACAGAGGTGATGAATCCAGTGGAATTGGATTTGTCTTGCTATTATTATGTTCTGACCTTTTTTTTTTTTTTTTTTTTTTTTTTTTTTTTTTTTTTTTTACGTAGGGTCTCACTCTAGCCCAGGCTGACCTGGAATTCATTATGTAGTCTCAGGGTGCTCAGGGTGGCCTTGGGCCTCGAACTCACAGTGATCCTCCTACCTGTGCCTCCTGAGTCCTGGAATTAAAGGCATGTACCACCATGCCTGGTTTATGTTCTGACTTTTTACAGTGACTGAATACCCACTATCCCTTAACAACATTTTTTAAACTAGGGGTTATTACAGATAAGGTTCTTAGACCAGAAAAATGAAAAAATGTCAGAGATACATAATTAACAACTTTTAAAAAAGAAATTATGGATTTATTTATTTACTTTTAAGTTTTTCTTTGGATTTTACTTGTTTTTCCTTTTCAAAATTTTATTAACAACTTCCATGATTATAAAAAATATCCCATGGTAATGCCCTCCCTCCCCCCACTTTCCCCTTTGAAACTCCATTCTCCATCATATCCCCTCCCTGTCTCAATCAGTCTCTCTTTTATTTTGATGTTTTGATGGCATGATCTTTTCCTACTATTATGATGGTCTTGTGTAGGTAGTGTCAGGCACTGTGAGATCATGGATATCCAGGCTGTTTTCTGTATGGGGGAAGCACATTGTAAGGAGTCCTACCCTTCCTTTGACTTTTACATTCTTCTGCTACCTCTTCTGCAATAGACCCTGAGCCTTGGAAGGTGTGATAGAGATATTGCAGTACTGAGCACTCCTGTCACTTCTTTCCATCACCATGATGCCTTCTGAGTCATCCCAAGGTCACTGCCATCTGAAAAGAGAAGATTCTCTATCAAAAGTGAGAGTAGCATTAACATATGGGTATGAACTTTAAGAGAAGTGCTTACTAGGCAGCTTGATATGCATAGTATATACATTTATCCAGACATCAGCAGATGTTACACCCCTAGGGCTCATGAATACCTCTGTTTTAAGTTTTTACTATCAGGGATGTATTCCCTCCCATGGAGCGGGCCTCCAGTACAATTAGAGGGCAATTGGTTTCCACCATGACAGACATGCCACTATTGCACCCGTTGGCTCACTTGGTCTGGCTGGCTAAATATAAGGCTTGCAGTGTCCACTGTTGAATATCTTCACTGGTGATTTTTCTTTCTCCCATTGAACTACTTGCAGAATGGCCTTTTTCACCTTTCTGTCAGCTGGTCTACATGGAGGGGGTTCTCAGCTCAGTTCCAGCAGGATTTCTCAGTGGTCTTGCAGCCCAAGTATGTGGAATCTTCAGCAATAGGGTCTTACCATTTATTCCTGGTGGGAAACCAAGGACCTTGGCAATGGCCTATAATGTTTTGGGGGCATCAGGGACCTCCCTGGCCAACAAGACACTGGAAGATATCCCATACCTGGCACTGAAAATTTTCTAGCAACGACCTATGGTTTCTGAGTGTTCCATTCTCCAAAAAAGTAGGTTTCCATATGATTTATTTGTATCCTCTTAGATTTTGACTGGCCCTCCCTCTACCTTTGCTTTACTCAATCTCTTCCCCTGATCTCACCTTGGGCCTTTTCATCCCCATTAATCTGTTCTTCTACTTACATATATATAATACCATCCTATTAAATACCCCCTCCCTTCCTTTCTCTTCCCTTTATATCTCTTTTCTAGCTTACTGGGCTTTGCTATTGAGTTTTCTTCCTACTCACACAGAAGTCCAATCATCTGTAGCTAGGATCCACATATAAGAGAGAACATGTGATGCCTGTCTTTCTGGGCTTAGGTTACCTCATTTAGTATAATCCTTTCCAGATTCATCCATTTTCCTGCAAATTTCATAACTTCATTTTTCTTTACTGCTGAGTAGACCTCCATTGTATAAATGTGCCACATATTCCTTATCCACTCATTAGTTGAGGGACATGTAGGCTGGTTACATTTCCCAGCTATTGTGAATTGAGCAGCAATAAACATGGTTGAGCAAGTATCTCTAAGGTAATGAGATGAGTACTTAGGATATATGCCTAGGAGTGCTATAGCTAGGTCATATGGTAGATCTATTTTTAGCTGTTTTAGGAACCTCCACACTGATTTCCACAATGGCTGGACCAGCTTGCATTCCCACTAACAGTGTACAAGGGTTTCTCTTTTTCCACATCCTTGCCAGCATTTATGGTCATTTGTTTTCATGATGGTAGCCAATCGGACAGGAGTGAGATGGAATCTCAACATAGTTTTAATCTGCATTTCCCTGATGACATTTTTTTAGATACTTATATGCCATCCGTATTTCTTCTTTTGAGAACTCTATTTAGTTCCATAGCCTATTTTGCAATTGGCTTGTTTGATTTCTTATCACTTAATTTTTTGAGTTCTTCATATATCCTAGGTATTAATCCTCTATTAGATGTATAGCTGTCAAAGATTTTTTCCCATTCTGTAGGTTGCCTCTTTGCTTTATTTACTGTGTCCTTTGCCATACAAAATCTTTGTAATTTCATGAGATCCCAATGGTTAATCTGTGGTTTTATTGCCTGAACAATTGGGGTTATATTCAGAAAGTCTTTGCCAATATCAATATGTTGAAGGGTTTTCCCTACTTTTCCTCTAGCAGTTTCAAAGTTTCAGGTCTGATGTTGAGGACTTTAATCCATTTGGACTTAATTCTTGTACATGGAGAGAGGGAAGAATCTATTTTCATCCTTCTATAGATACATATCAAGTTTTCCCAGCACCATGTGCTGAAGAGGCTGTCTTTTCTCCAATGAGTATTTTTGCCATTTTTATTGAATATCAGGTGGCTATATCTACCTGGACTTATATCTGGGTCCTCTGTTCTGTTCCATTGATCTACATGTCTGCTTTTGTGCCAGTACCATGCTGTTTTTGTTACTATGGTTATATAGTATAGGTTAAAATCAGGTATGGTGATACCTGCCTTATTTTTGTTGCTCAGTATTGTTTTAGATATTCAAGATTTTTTGTGATTCCAAATGAAGTTTTGGATTGTTTTTTCTATTTCCGTGAAGAATGCTTTTGGAATTTTGATGGGGATTGCATTACATGTGTACATTGCTTTTGGTAATATTGCCATTTTCATAATATTGATTCTTCCAATCCAGGAACAAGGGATGTTTTTCCATTTCTTACTGTCTTCTGCAATTTCTCACTTGAGTATTTTAAAGTTTTCTTTGTAGCGATCCTTCACTTCCTTGGTTAGGTTTATTCCAAGGTACTTTATTTTCTTTGATAACAATTGTTAATGGGAGTGATTATCTGATTTCATCCTCTGTGTGTTGTTAGCATATATGAAGGCTACTGATTTCTGTGTATTTATTTTGTATCCTGCTACATGGCTGTAGGTTTTGATCAGCTCTAACAGTTTGCTAGTAGAGGTTTTAGGGTCCTTTATGTATAGAATCATGTCATCTGCAAATAATGATAACTTGATCTCTTCCTTTCCAATTTGTATCCCTTTTATGTGTGTCTCTTGCCTTATTGCTATGGCTAAGACTTCTAGTACTATATTAAATAAAAGTGGGGACAGTGGACACCCTTGTCTTGTTCCTGATTTTAGTGGAAAAGCTTCCAGTTTTTCCCCATTTAGTAATATGTTGGCTGTAGGCTTGTCATAAATAGCTTTTAGTATATTGAGATATGTTCCTTCTATTCCCAGTCTCTGTAGGACTTTTATCATGAAGGGATGTTGGATTTTGTGAAATGCTTTTTCTGCATCTAATGAAATGATCATGTGATTTTTGTCCTTCAGGTCATTTATATAATGTATTACATTTATTGATTTGCGTATGTTGAACCATCCCTGCATCTCTGGGATAAAAGCCTAAGCCTATTTGGTCAGGGTGAATGATCATTCTGATAATATCCTTGTATTCTGTTTGCCAATATTTTGTTGAGAATTTTTGCATCTGTGTTCATTAGGGAGATTGGTCTGTAATTTTCTTTTTTTCTATTTTTGCCTGGTTTTGATATCAGGGTCATGCTGGCTTCATAAGAATTTGGTAGGATTCTTTTTCTATTTTATGGAAAAGCTTAAGAAGCAATGGTGTTAGTTCTTCCCTGAAGGTCTGGTAAAATTCACCAGTGAATCCATCTGGGTTTGGACTTTTTTTAGTTGGGATATTTTTGTTAACTATTTGGATTTCCATACTTGTTATAGGTCTATTTAAGTGATTAATCTCATCTTGATTTAATTTAGTTAGTTCATATAAATCAAGTAAATCATCCATTTCTTTCAGATTTTCATACTTTGTGGAGTGTATGCTTTTATAGTATGTCCCTATGATTTTTTGAATTTCTCTGATGTCTTTTGTGATGTTGCCTTTTTCATCTCTAATTTTATTAACTTGTGTCTCTTCTCTCTTTCTTTTGGTCAGATTTGCTAAACTTTATTTGAGAGAGACAAAGAGGCAGAGAGAGAGAGAGAATGGGTGTGCCAGGGCCTGCAGGTACTGCAAATGAACTGCAGATGCATGTGCCCCCTTGTGCATCTGGCTTACATGGGTTCTGGGGAGTCGAACCGAGGGCCTTCGGCTTTGCAGGCAAATACCTTAACTGCTTAGCCATCTCTTCAGCCCTACTTCACAACTTTTTGAAAGCCTAGTCTAGAGGCTGTGCTTTTTGACTCCTGGTCTTCAGCTTCTTTTCTTCTAAAGATGGAAGAAAAGGGAAATAGGAAGGTGCTACATAGGAGAAAAAGAGTGGTGATATGGAATGGAAGAGTTGCCTTAGAAACCTGTTTACTTTGTAGATTGATTATATCTTTTCTAAATTGTTACAAGAATTTGTGCTTAATCTGCCTTGTATTGTGTATTTTTTCAGATGAGATCAAGGCCTTCAGGGTAGTATGGCCATAGATTTGCATGTTATTTCAATCTTTACACCAGCCCTGTGGTGTAGATTCTGTACATAAGGACACCAGCCTAGAAAAGTGAAGCCAGTTACTTAGAGACAGACAACAAATACTTGATAGAATAGCAGTGCAAATCTAGATTTGTCAGGCTCTAATCCATGCTCTTGACTCTGTGATTTATGAGTGAGAACTTGTTTTGCTTCCACTATTTTTTTAAATTGAATTAAGTTTAATTTGAACTTTTTTTTTTTTTTTTTTGTTTTTTTGAGGTAGGGTTTCACTCTAGTCTAGGCTGACCTGGAATTCACTATGTAGTCTCAGGGTGGCCTTGAATTCATGGTGATCCTCCTAGCTCTGCCTCTAGAGTACTGGGATTAAAGGTGTGTGCCACCACGCCCGGCTTAATTTAGTGTTTTTGAGATAGGGTCTGTATCCCAGACTGACCTAGAACTCTCTGTAGTCTCAGGCTGGCCTCAACATCACACAGATCTCAGGTCCTCTTGGCCTTCATGCTTAAGTGGCAAGCACTTTCACACACTGAGCTATCTTCCTAACCCCAGATTTCTGTTCTGTTGCTAGAAGAGGCTGTTTTTATTTAGATGACATTGTTTCAATATTGATTTTTTTCTCTGTTGCAGTAAGGAGTCTGAAGTAAAGAAGAAAGCAGGATGTCTTCAGTATCATCTGAATACATAATTGGTGGGGTGAAGATTAACTTTCCTTGTAAAGCTTACCCATCACAGCTTGCTATGATGAATTCTGTAAGTACTGTTTAACAATTGAGTCTTCATTGAGGTATTGCTGCTTATGATCCGTAACATACCTTATGTAACTACATTTATATTCTTTGATACTGTTGTAGTTTCCTTCGAGTTGTGGGACAAACACCAGACCAGGAGCGTCTTATGAGAGAAGAGAGTTTATTTCAGGCTTAGAGAACGAAGGGGAGACACCATTAATGGTGGATGAAACTGGCTCACTTCTGTAGATTTATAGCAGAGAGACAACGTCAAACAGCTAGCATAGCAAACATAGCTGAAGCTCACACTGCTCAATACACACCTGGACTGCAAGATCCACCCCTGGTCAGTGATGTTCCTCTTCCCCAGCAGGGCTCTGCTCACTGGAGACTCAAGTTGCAAGCTCCTCCTTTTTTTTTTTTTTTTTTTTGAGGTAGGGTCTCACTTTATCTCAAATTGACCTAGAATTCACTATGTAATCTCAGGGTGGCCTCAAACTCATGGTGATCCTCCTACCTCTGCCTCCCAAGTGCTGGGACTAAAGGCATGTGTCACTATGCCCAGCTTTCAGTCTTTTTAACTTTTAAAATTTATTATTTATTTTCAAGCAGAGAAAGAGAGAGAGAATGGACATACCAGGGCTTCTTCCCACTGCACATGAACTCCAGATATATGTGCCACTCTGTGCATCTGGCTTTACGTGGGTACTGGGGAATTGAACCTGGGCAGTCAGGCTTTGCAAGCAAGTGCCTTTAACTGCTGTTCCATCTTTCTAGCCCCAAGCTCAATGTTAATCAGAAACACCTGAGTCAAGCTGGGTGTTGCTTTTAATATCAGCACTTGGGAGGCAGAGGTAGGAGGACTGCCATGAGTTTAAGGCCAGCCTAGAACTACACAGTGAATTCCAGGTCAGCCTGGGCAACAGTGAGACCCTATCTTGAAAAATAAACAAACAAATAAACATACAAACAAAAAACCTGAGTCTATGGGGCAGTGCATTCAAACCAGCACAGATACTAAATGATAATATTTACTGAATTCATGTGGAAGAGCATCTGGCCTTTAGGAAAATAATATTGATAACCAACCACTAAGCTGTACATGTCTGGATAAGGTACAAGGAATAACATTCTGAAAAATGCTCTCAGCTCCTTTTGAGTTCTTTTCTTCTTTTAAAATGAATTACTCCTTTCAACAAAATATTTATTACTTGTTACACGGACTATTATATTTTTCATTATTCTTCAGTATGTGTGGGAACAATTCTGGAACCCACCTCATGCAAATGTGTAGACACACAAGTCCTTTATGTAAAATGGTGCACTATTTGCATATATTCTACACATATTCTTCTGTATATTTTAAAACATTTCTAGATTATTTACTAACCCAATGCAATATAAAGCCTAGGTAAATAGCTGTAATATTTACAACTATGTATGTAATCATTTAGTGGATAATAAGACAATAAAGTCTGTGTGTCCAGTACCAATACAGTTTTTCTTTCTTTTTTTTATATATATTTTATTTACTGATTTGTGTGAGAGGGAGAGAAAGAGGCAGATAGAGAATGGGTGCACCAGGGTCTCCAGCTACTGTAAACAAACTCCAGATGCTTGTACCACCTTGTGTATCTGGCTTTATGTGGGTACTGGGGAATTGATCCTGCGTCCTTTGACTTTGCAGGCAAGTGCTTTAACTGCTAAGCCATCTTTCCAGCCCCAGTTTTAGGTTTTTTTTTTTTTTTTTAGGTAGGGTTCTGCTCTAGCCCAGGCTGACATGGAATGTAGTCTCAGGGTAGCCTCTAACTCATGGCAGTCCTCCTACCTCTGCCTCCCAAGTGCTGGGGTTAAAGGCATGTACCATCATGCCCAGCTTGTTAGGCCATTTTAATAGCAGTGTGGCATTCTCTGTCATAAAATTTAACTTTCTTGTTGGTGGACATTTGGGTTGTTTATATTCTCTTGGGATAGAAAACAATACTGCTATGAACTGTCTTACATATTTCCTTGTGCTAATGTAGGAAGGATTTGGAGTATATACTTAGAGCTGGACTTGGTAGAGTTGTTTATTCTTATTTTTACTATAAATTTTTTATATTTGTACAAAGTAGTTATAACAATTTGCCTTCCCAACAATAGTATATTCTATTGAATTTTCATCAGGTATATTCATAGGTATATTCTACCTTTATAGAAATAATTGGCTTTTGTGTAACGTAAAAAAATATTTATTTGAAAGAGAGAGAAAGAGGCAGATAGAATGGGTGCACCAGGGCCTCCATCCACTTGCAAACAAACTCCAGACACATGTGCCACCTTGTGTATCTGGCTTATGTGGGTGTTGGGGAAACAAATCTGGGTCCTTTGGCTTTGCTGGAAAGTGCCTTAACCATTACGCCATCTTTCCAGCCCATTTTGTGTAATTAAAATTTTTATTTTTAAATTCAGTTAAGAGAGAAGAGAGAGATAGAGGGAAAGTATGGGCCTCTTGCCTCTGCAAATGAACTCCAGATGCTTGCGCCACTTTGTACATCTGGCTTTACGTAGGTATTAGGGGATCAAATCTGAGCCACCAGACTTTGCAAGCAAGTGCCTTTAATTGCTGGGCCATCTCCCCAGCCCAGCTGTTTGTAGAATTAAAGCATAAATTGTTTATTTTTTCATTTCTTTTGTTTGATGTTTGTAAAACCAACATAATCTTAGGTAGAGGTATAAAGAAATAAAGTCTAGATTTAACTAAATTCTATTTCTCCTTGTGCTACTGCTGTTTGCTGGAGAGCAGCCTTTTACTCCCTGTTGTTTGTACTGATGGAAGAGACCTAATCCAGTAAAATGTTTATTGTTTTTATTTTTTGTTTATTCTGTGTTAACAGATTGTCAGAGGACTAAACAGTAGGCAACATTGTTTGTTGGAGAGCCCCACAGGAAGTGGAAAAAGCTTAGCTTTGCTTTGTTCTGCCCTAGCGTGGCAGCAAGCTTTTGGTGGTAAGTAGCTCTTGATGTATTCAGTTTGATAGTTGGGAACTGAAAAAAATATAAAGTACTCTTAAAATAATTTATTTATTTACTTACTTTGAGAGAGAGAAAGAGAGAAAGGCAGATAGAGAGAATGGGTACAACAGGGCCTTCAGCCACTGCTAAAGAACTCCAGACACATGCACCAGCTTGTGCATCTGGCTTATGTGGGTCCTAGGGAATTGAACCTGGGTCCTTAGGCTTGGCAGGCAAGTGTCTTAACTAGCAAGTCATCTCTCCAGCCCCAGTATAAAGTACTCTTTATTCATACTGATTGACTTCTGTTCTACTTTTTTTTATTTAAAAAAAATTACTTTATTTTTATTTATTTATTTGAGAGAGAGAGAAAAAGAGAGGGAAAGAGAATGGATGCAGCAGGGCCTCTAGCCACTGCAAACCAACTCCAGGCGTGTGTGCCACTTTGTACATCTGGTGTTACATGGGTACTGGGGAATCAAACTTGGGTCCTTAGACTTTGCAGACAAGTGCCTTAACTGCTGAGTCATCTCTCCAGCCGTCACCTGTGTTCTAAATTACATGATTTCTTTAAAAAATTTTTGGACGGGAGGGATGGCTTACTAGTTAAGGCATTTGCCTGAAAAGCCAAAGGACCTAGTTCAGTTCACCAGGACCCACGTTAGCCAGATGCATAAAGGGGTGTACGTGTCCGGAGTTGGTTTGCAGTGGCCAGAGGCCCTGGCACACCCATTCTTTCTCTCTCCCCCTCTTTCTCTGTCAAATAAATAAATAAATAAATAAATATTTATTTATTGTTTTGCTTATGTGTTGTGCATGGTGTGTGTGTGGCATATGCACATGTGTGTGCCCTATGGCCTTAGTGGGGTATTACTCACTGTCCCAACCCATCCCTCTTTCACCTCTTCTTATTTGAGCCAGAGTCTCTTGCTGTGCTTGAAGTTTGCTGCTTTTCATGAACTCTGGCGATTCTTGGGGCTCTGCTTCCCACAGACATGCGTGTCCATGCCTTCTCTTTACGTGAGTCCTGGGAATCAAACTCAAAGAGTCTCAGGCCCTCATGCTTGCATGGGAAGTGTTCTTAACCACTGATCCATCTCCCCAGCTCTGAGGCCATCTCTCCAGCTCTAAATACTCTCTTTTAAGACATTCTTAACAAATGATTATAGAACTGGAGAGATGGCTTAATAGTTAAGACGTCTGCCTGCGAAGCCCAAGGATCTAGGTTCGATTCTCTAGGTCTCATGCCAGATGCACATGGTGGCGCCTGCGTCTGGAGTTTGTTTGTAGTGTCTGGAAGCCCTGGTGTACCCATTCTTCCTCTCTTTCTCTCTCTACCTCTCTCTCTGTCTCTAATAAGTAAATAAAAATAAATCTTTAAAAAAATGCATTATAGGAGCCGGGCGTGGTGGCACACATCTTTAATCCCAGTACTTGGGAGGCAGAGGTAGGTAGATTGCCGTGAGTTCAAGACCACCCTGAGATTACATAGTGAATTCCAGGTCAGTCTGGGCTAGAGTGAAACCCTACCTTGAAAGAAAACCAAAAAAAAAGCATTATAGGGCTGGAGGGATGGCTTAGTGGTTAAGGCCTTTGCCTACAGAGCCAAAAGATCCAGGTTTGATTCTCCAGGACCCACGTTAGCTAGATGCACAAGTCTGGATTTCATTTGCAGTGGCTGGAGGCCCTGGCTTGCCCATTCTCTCTCCCCCTCACTCTCCCACTTTCTCTGTTAAATAAATAAAAATAGCTGGGTGTGGTGGTACACGCCTTTAATCCCAGTACCTGGGAGGCAGAGGTAGGAGGATTGCCATGAGTTCAAGGCCACCCTTAGACTACATTGTGAATTCCAGGTCAGCCTGGGCTAGAGTAGGACCCTACCTAGAAACACCAAAAAAAAAACAAAAACCTAAATAAATAAAATATTTTTAAAGAATGCATTATAGCTGGGCGTGGTGTCACATGCTTTTAATCCTAGCACTCGGGAGGCAGAGGTAGGAGGATTGCCATGAGTTCGAGGCCACCCTGAGAATACATAGTGAATTCCATGTCAGCCTTGGCTAGAGTGAGACCCTACCTCAACAAAACAAAACAAAAATAAAAGCGTTATATAGACTGGGGTTATAGGCTGTGTGGTTAAGAGTGTTATGTGCCAGCATGAGGACCTGATTTGATCTGTGTTTGATTCCCCAGCAGCAATTTAAACAGCTGAGCCCTTGTAACCTTTGTCCTGTGAGGAGCGGACACCGGAGAATCACTGGGGCTCACTGACCAAAAATGGCAGCTGTGGGTTTAGCAAGACTCTATTTCAAGGAAACATGAGAATAAGCACTAAAGGAAGATACCTGGCCTCTGCTTGAGTGCACATGGGACACGTGTGTATACTACATACTGTGCCCCCCGTAGATGCATTATATCTGCTGGGCATGGTGTTGGAAGCAAGACTGCTGCAAGTTTGAGGCCATCCTAATTTACATAGAGACTTGTATGCCAGCCAGGGCTAGATAGTAAGATCATCTCAGAACAACAAAGCATTATGTATCTTCCAGAAGAAGTTGAATACAGCCAAATGTGCTGAATTAATCCTAGTACAATATTAACACACGTTTGTCTTTTGGTTGTTAAGAAGATACATGAGTATTTTGGATGCTTGGCATTATTGTGAAAATGATTAGATGATAATGTGTATGTAAAAGACACAAGAGATCAAGCCCTAATGATGCTAATAAGTTTACTAATGTCAGATCTTGAGTGAATTATTCTTTTTAAAAAAAAAATGTTTTGAAGCCGGGTGTGGTGGTGCGCGCCTTTAATCCCAGCACTTGGGAGTTAGGGATAGGAGGATCGCTGTGAGCTTGAGGCCAGTCTGAGATTACATAGTGAATTCCAGGTCAGCCTGGGCTAGAGTGAGACCCTACCTTGAAAAACTTAAAAAAAATTTTTTTTTTTGAGGCAAGCCAATCAGACTGGCTTTTTTTTTTTTTTAATGAGAGCAAGAGTGAGTGAGTAAGAGAGAGAATTGGTGTGCCAGGGCCTCCAGCCACTATAATAGAACTCCAGACCTGGGTGCCACCTTATGTGCATATGTGACCTTGTGCATGCATTATTTTGTGCATCTGGCTTACATGGGATCTGGAGAGTTGAACATGGGTCCCTAGGCTTCTCAGGTAAGTGCCTTAACAGCTAAGCCATCTATCCAGTCTGAGTGAATTCTTTTAATTTATTTGCTTATCTGACTTCCTTATGACATTAAAACCTGGAATATGTAGGGAAAATATATATAACCTATGTGGTGGTGCATGTCTGTAATCCCAGTACTCTGAAGCAGAGCAGTGTTAGCATCCAGACTGGGTTACATAGAAGAAAAACATACAAAACAAAGAAAGAAAATATTCAACTTTACCTTTCTACTTGTTTATTGTAATATGTGTATGAATTCTATTATGTCCTAATAGTTTGTTTTATTTATTTATTTGAGGTGGGATCTCACTCTAGCCCCAGGCTGACCTGGAACTCACTCAGGAGCCCCAAGCTGGCCATGAACTCAGAGTGATCTTCCTACCTCAGCCTCCCAAGTACTGGGATTAAAGACTTTTGCCAGTCCTAGCTTGATACTGTAAATAGGGATCAGCTTGTCCAGATTTTTCCAGATAGATGGATTTCCTGGTTTTTAATCCCCCCAATTTTGTATCATAGGAAACTTTCCAATCCTGGCTGAACTGAGATGGTTGCTCATCCTAGCTACTGAGAAGGATTAATGTTGATGTTATTACACATATTGTAAGCACATGTTCTTTCATTTTCAGAGAGGCCAGTGGATGAGGCCTCGAGTAGAAAGGCTGAAGTGACGTCATCATGTTGTTGCACATGCCATACAATGAATTTTACACACAGTGACACGAGCCAAGAAACCTCACCTCATTTCGGCTATCCAAGCACCCCACCTTCTGAAAGAAATGAGACTTCATCAACTTGTCAAGGTAAATTATATTTTGTCTGCGTCTTCTTTTTTTGTTAATGTGGGTGCTAGGGATCAAACTCGGGGTCTCAGGCTTGGGTGGGAAGAGCTGTTAACCCCTCCCATCCAAAGCCATCTGCCTCCTGCCTGGGTTTTAATTATTACTATTATTAGGCCTAATTTAGATAAATTAGCATAATTATATATTTATTGTTACCTAATTCCTTCTAAATTTTATTTATTTTGGTGCTGGCAATAGAACTTAGGGCTCTGTGCATGCTAAACATGTGCTTTACCTGTGAGGGAATTATTTTTAAATAACACTGAGTGGTTAAAATCCATGGATGTCTTATATTGGTTTGACTTTGATTTATCTTTTGTTTTCTTTTCAAGGTAGGCTAGCCTAGGTTGACCCAGAATTCACTAGATAGTCCCAAGCTAGCCTCAAACTCGTATCGATCCTCTTACCTCAGCCTCCCAAGACCTAGATTAAAGGCATGCACCACCACACTGACCAAGATTTATCTTTTTTTTTTTTCTTTAAGAAAGGGTATCCCTCATAGGCTGGCTTTGAGCTTGGGCCATTCCTTCTTGCTTCTACTTCCTAAATGGTGGGATTTCTTATTTATTTATTTATTTTTTTGAGGTAGGGTCTCACTCTAGCCCAGGCTGACCTGGAATTCACTCTGGAGTCTCAGGGTGGCTTTGAACTCACAGCGCTCTTCTTACTTCAGCCTCCCAAGTTCTGGAATTAAAGGCATGCGCCACCTGCCTGGCTTATTTTAATATTTTATTTTTATTTATTTCAGAGAAAAAAAAATATATATATAGAGAGAGAGAGAATGGGCACACCAGGGAATGTAGCCACTGCAAACAAATTCCAGATGCATGCGCCGCCATATGCATGTGGCTTATGTAGGTAATGGGGAATTGAACCTGGGTCCTTAGGCTTTGCAGGCAAGCAGCTTAACTGCTAAGCTATCTTTCCAGCTCTATCATTATTTTAAAAGTTATTTTATTCATTTGAGGGAGGGAGAGAGGTGGAGTGAGAGGGGAGTATGGGTGCACCAGGGCCTATTGCTATTGCAAATGAATTCCAGACGCGTGTGTCACTTTGTGCGTCTGGGTTTACGTGGGTGCTGGGCAGTTGAACTCTGGGTCAGCACACAAGTGCCTTTAATTGCTTAGCCATCTCCCTAGCTCTTAAATTGTTATTGTTTAAATATTTTTATTTATTTGCAAGCAGAGAGAGTGAAGAGAAAGGGAGGGAGAAAGAGAGGGATTAATGGGCATGCCAGGGCCTCTCAACTACTGCAGACTTCAGACATACGTGCCACTTTGTGCATCTGGCTTTATGTAGGTACTAAGGGAATCCAACATAGATCTTTAGGCTTTGTAAGCAACACATTTAGCCACTGACCCATCTCTCCAGCCCTTAAGTTATATTTGTGATGAATGTAAAACAAAACAAATCTTTTTTTTCTTTTTAGAGGTAGGGTCTCATTCTAGCTCAGGCTGACCTGGAATTCACTATGTAGTCTCAGGGTGTTCTTGAACTCAAAGTAATCCTCCTACCTCTGTTTCCCAAATGCTGGGATTAAAGGTGTGCACCAGCCGGGCTTGGTGGCACACGCCTTTAATCCTAGCACTTGAGGCAGAGGTAGGAGGATCGCCATGAGTTCCAGGCTCAGTGGTTATAGGTGCTTGCTTGCAAAGTTTAATAACCCATGTTCAACTCAGTATTCATATGAAGGCAGGTGCACAAAGTGGTGCATTCATAGGGTTTTTGTAGTGGCAGGAGGTCCTGACATACTTAACTCCTTTTCTCCCTCCTCTCAAAGAAATAAAAATACTTAAAAAAATTGTATGCTGAGACAACATCTCTTTGTCTTGGTAACTGTCTCTTCTACAGCCAGTATCAGGTCCTTGAGTAGTTCTTATTATGTTAAGATGAATCTATTAAGTCTAATGTAAGATTTTTAATATTTAAAATATATCCATTTAAGTTAAAAATTAAAAATAAGAATATTAAAATTAAAACTAAAAACTTAAAAAGATTATCATTTTCAGTGGGATAGTTCTTTTTTTCCTGCCTGTCTGACTTTGAATTATGAGATGGTTAGTAGCATTCCTGACTTCTATGTACTTTTTGCCTATCATAACTCTTTCTTTCCCCTACCAAGTTTTAGTGCTGAAGACTGAATCTAGGTCCTCATAGTATCCCTTTGCCAACCAACTGCATGCCTCAGTCCCCTCTCCCCTTGTTGTAACAATCAGAAATATCTCCAGACATTGCCCAGTATCCCAGGGTAAGAAATCATGGTATTTATTTATTTATTTTTTAACATTTTAAATGGTTTGTAATCATACCAATTAGAACTTAAAGACATTAAAAACAAAACTTTAGAATGCACAAAAAGTAAACATAGGTCTATAGATATGCAAAGCACAGTTCTAATGAGAAAAAAAGAGTACAACATGAAAAGAAAATAATAAGCCGAGACAAAATTTGGCTGTAAACCAAGAAGAGCAAAGACCCATGGGTAGATGTTGTCAGAAATTATGGTATTTAAATTTCCCTAGTTGATGTGCATTTAATTAGGTTTATTTTGGGCTAGAGAGAGCTCAGCAGTTAAGATGCTTGCCTCTAAAACCTGATATCCTGGGTTTGATTCTCCACTACCTATGTAAAGCCAGATGCAGAAAGTGGCGCATGCATCTGGAGTTTGTTTGCAGAGGTTAGAGGCCCTGGCATGCCCATTCTCTTTCTCTCTCTGTGGTTGTAAATAAATAAATAAATGAAATAAATTAGGTTTATTTTGTAGTTATTTTATTGCTTTTCTTGGAAATCAAAGTTAAAAAAAATCATGTTTTAATCAAAGTAGATGGAAATGTATAAGCCTAAGATTCGCTAATACTTTTACTGTTTTCTTTCTTTCTTTCTTTTTTGAGGTAGAGTTTCACTGTAGTTCAGACTAACCTGGAATTCACTCTGTAGCCCCAGGTGGGCTTCGTATTCACAGTGATCCTCCCTACTAGACCAGACTGAGACTGCAGAGTGAGTTCCAGGCCAGCCTGGGCTAGAGTGAGATCCTACTTCAAAAAGAAAAAAAAAAATGCATGTTTAACAGTTTTTGTTTTAAACTATGGTATGAATTAAATCTGTCTTGATTTTGTTCTAAATGCTATTTATGCTAGTTTTTATTGTTATTATTATTACTTCTTATATAAGACTCTCCTGAAAAAAGCACCCTGGCTGCAAGGTTATCTGCCAAGAAACAGGCATTCATGCGCCAAGATGAAAATGATGATTTCCAAGTAGAGAAGAAAAGAATTCGACCCCTAGAAACTGCGCAGCAGGTAAACAGCTTCATGGCTGAAAATAATTTAGTTCTGCACAGGTGAATATGGTAGTCTAGTACCGATCATGTTTTTAGAGTCATTTACGGGGATTAGTTAGGCTGTGCCGTGGCCATTAAATTTAATGGGATTCATTTTCACTTCATTTCATACAGCCACTATTGCAAAGGAATTTGTAAGTAATTCACAGATATCATGAAAGCAAAACTTCATAGATGACAAGTTTGACAGTAAAATATTTACTTAAAGAACATCCTAGTAATATAGCAACTGTTTATTTTAAAAAGTTAGTGTTTGCTAGTTGGATAAAATACTGGGTTTCACGATGACATTTTTGTGCATGTGCAGGATGTGCTTGGGCCTACTCCTCTTCTCCCAGTGTCCTCTATACCCTGCCTGCCTCCTCTCCCTGCTGGTCCCCTTCCTTTTCCAGAATAGTCCCCCTTCTACCTTCATGTGTCATTGCTTATCAAACCTAGATGTCACATATCAGAGACATCATAAAAATAGGGATCACTTCACAAATGAATGCGTCTTCCTTGCATGAGATCCTTGTGTTAATCTCTGCATTGCTCCAGCTTCAGTACATGTGCTGCTGAAGAGAGGGTTCTCCTTTTGTTGTTGTGGTTGTGGTTTTTCGAGATAGGGTCACGCTGTAGCCCAGGCTGACCTGGAACTCTCTGTGTAGTCTCAGGCTGACCTCAAACTCATGCTGGTCCTCCCAAATGCTAGAATTAAAGGTGTGTACCACCATGTCCAGCTAGTTTATTATTATTATTATTATTATTTTTTATTTGTTTTTTTGAGGTAGGGTTTCACTCTAGCTCAGGCTGACCTGGAATTAACTCTGTATTTTCAGGGTGGCCTCAAACTCATGGCAGTTCTCCTACCTCTACCTCCTGAGTGCTGGGATTAAAGGCATTCTCCACTATACCTGGCTGGTTTATTGTTTTTTGATGGCACTGTGGATCAAACCTGGGGTCTTGTGCATGCTAGGCAAACATTCTACAACTGAGCTAATATCCCCATCCCTTTTTAATTTTATTTTGAGACAGAGTCTTGCTGAGTTACCCAGATGGACTTCAAACTTGGAATCCTCTTTCCTTAGCCTTCTGAATAGCTGGAATGATAGGCATGCACCATGCATGCCTGGTTCCTTCGTGAAAAAAAAAAAAAAAAAAAAAATATATATATATATATATATATATATATATTTTTTTTTTTTTATCCCAAGATAGGGTCTCACTCTAGCCCAGGCTGACCTGACACTCTGTATCCCCAGACTGGCCTGTAACTTACAGCGTCCTCCTACCTCTGCCTGCCAAGTGCTGGAATTAAAAGTGTCTGCCACCACGCCCTGTCTTATTGAGTTTTTAAGAGATGTGATGAGGTTAAGGAGATGGCTCAGTAGTTAAAGGTGGTTGCTTGCAAATCCTGACAGCCTCGGTTCAGTTCCCCAGCCACCCATGTAAAGCCACATGCAAAAAGTAGTATGCCACATGCATCTGGTGCACATTTGCAACAGTAGGAGACCCTAATGCATGCGTGCACGTGTGTGTGCATGTGCACACACACAGACATGTTCTTTCAAATAAATCCATAAAGATACATGATTAAACAAATATTTCTTTTCTTTATTAATTTTTAAATTTTTATTAACATTTTCCATGATTATAAACAGATATCCCATGGTAATTCCCTCTCTCCCCCTGGACACTTTCCCCTTTGAAATTCCATTCTCCATCATATTACCTCCCCATCTCAATCATTGTACTTACATATATACAATATCAACCTATTAAATACCCTCCTCCCTTCCTTTCTCTTCCCTTTATATCTCCTTTTTAACTTACTGGCCTCTGCTACTAAGTATTTTCCTTCTCACACAGAAGCCCAATCATCTGTAGCTAGGATAAAACAAATATTTCTAAAAATTGTTGTAAGCCTTAATTACCAGATAAAAATGAAATGTACTTCTAGAGGAACATAATGTTTTCTTAGAATTTCTGGCAATGAGGTAGGGAGACCACGATGTTAATATAAGTAAAAAGAGGATGGTTGATGAGTGTGGCTTTTGTGTGCAATGGAGTATTTTTAGTCGGGTGTGCTTAAAGTGTTTGTATTCTGTATAATTTAATTAATTGCTACTATCAAACCTTGTGTTTAGAAGTAGGATGAAATAGCTTATTTATGTAAAAGTATCATTTATTAATGAAGTGTGACTCCAGCGATCTTAGCCTGTAAAATGTATGCACAGTTTGATGTGAAGCAAGCACATTATAAATCATTTTTTCTTTGACTTCATTGGCTATTATTTTTTTTATATTTATTTTATTTATTTACTTATTTTGAGCGAGCGAGAGAAGCAGATAGAGAAAGAGAATGGGTATGCCAGGGCCTTCAGCCACTGAAAATGAACTCTAGACACATGTGCCACCTTGTGCATCTGGCTTACATGGGTACTGGGGAATCAAACCTGGGTCCTTAGGCTTTACAGGCAAGTGCCTTAACCACTAAGCTATTTCTCCAGCCCCATTATTATTATTATTATTATTATTTTGAGGTAGGGTCTCACTCTAGCCCAGGCTGACCTGGCACTCACTCTGTAGTCCCAGGCTGGCCTTGAACTCTTACCTCTGCCTCCTGAGTGCTGGGATTAAAGGCGTGCTCCACCATGCCAGGCTACGAGATATTTATTTGTTTTTAAAAAATATTTGAGTGGAGCATGGTGGCGCCTGCCTTTAATCCCAGTACTTGGGAGGCAGAGGTAGGAGGATCACTGTGAGTTGGAGGCCATTCTGAGACTACATAGTGAATTTCTAGGTCAGCCTGAGCTACAGTGAAACCCTACCTCGAAAAACAAAAAACAAAACAAAACAAAAATTCAATTATTACTAATCAGATATATTCTTCCAGGGGAAAAGGGGAAGGCGTAGGAGAAAATCCTCATGGAGCAATTTTGATCTTTTTTGTGTTCTCAATTTTTATTAACATTTTCTATGATTATAAAAAGTATCCCATGGTAATACTCTCCCCCCCCACTTTCCCCTTTGAAATTCCATTTTCCATCATATCCCCTTCCCATCTCAATCACTCTCTCTTTTATTTTGATGTCGTGGTCTTTTCCTCCTTTTATGATGGTCTTGTGTAGGTAGTGTCAGGCACTGTGAGGTCATAGATATCCAGGCCGCAATTTTGATCTTTGTTGGCTTATCTGCCAACTGTTAATCCTTCATCTTGGTTCTGCTTACAGATTAGGAAACGTCATTGTTTTGAGAAGGATGCCCACCGTTTGGATGCACAAGGAGCTTCAGGACAGACTGTACAACCCAACTCTCCCTTAGGAAAGACAAACTCTTTTTCTCCACAAAAGGTATGTATTTATGCCACTGCTTTTTAAAGAAGGAAATGGTGGAATTTTCTAAATCCATTTAAAAATATTTTTTTCTTTATTTTTATTTATTTATTTGAGAATGACAGACAGAAAGAGGCAGATAGAGAGAATGGGTGCGGCAGGGCTTCTAGCCACTGCAAACGAACTCCAGACGCATGTGTCCCCTTGTGCATCTGGCTAACGTGGGTCCTGGGAAATTGAGCCTCAAACCAGGGTCCTTAGGCTTCATAGGCAAGTGCTTAACTGCTAAGCCATCTCTCCAGCCCTCTAAATCCATTTTTGAAAATAGACATTGAATAATATGACTTGCTGAATAAAGAAGAGTAACTAGGGACTCCTGAGTAATGCCAGGCTAGTGCTTCCCAGTGTGTGAGGTGATAGATAAACTGTATCTTCTCTGTGCTACAATTTCTCATTTATAAAGTAAAAGAATTATACTAGAAGGAGATCTAAAAGTTCTTATTTCTGTTATATGGTCTAGTGGTTCAGTTTCCTAAATTTCTTTTCGGTTTATTAAGGGTTAGTTTAGGGAGCCCTCGAGTTTTGGGGGAATGATCTGTCCAGTCAAAAACATTTTCATGATACTAGCAAATGTGCTGACATTTGCAGTGGTGGTGTAGAAGCAGAGTGACAGATAAACTTTCTGTTGTCTTTAGAACAAATCAGGGTAGTGGCTCTGACCTGTATTAATAGATTTTTTTTTTCCACCAATATTAACTCATAGTTTAAAAATAAAGGCAGGGGGCCAGGGAGGTGGTTGAGTGGTTAAGACACTTGCCTGCAAAGCCTGAGGACCCACACAAAGCCAGATGCACAAAGTGGCACATGCATCTGTGGTTTGTTTGCACTGGCTAGAGGCCCTGACACACCCATTCTCTCTCCCTCTGCCTCTGTTCTTTCTGTCTGTCTCTACTTACAAATAAATAATACAAAAAAAAAAAATAATAAGGACTGGGTGTGTTGGTGCAGGCCTGTATTGATATCTATTTGCAGTCAGGCAGAAAGGTCTAGTAGTTCAAGGTCATTCTTATGAGACCCAGTCTCAATAAAAGAAAGAAGGAAAGGGCGAGAAGTAGTTCTATTCTTACTAATATTTGTAATTTCAGGATATGTTAAGTGAAAATAGGAAGTCGCCAATATATACCTGAATGGTCCCATTCATGCTTACTAGTTAAATAAAAAAGAAAATAAAAGCTAGTTTCCTTTAAGAATATCTTTGATGAGGCAATAAAAATGATTTTGTTTTATTGAATCTCAGCCTTTAAGATTTTTAACATTCTGCAGGAAGAAGTGAGTAGTATTCACAGTACTCATGCAGAATCGGATGGACGTCCTGAGGAAAAACATCTATAGGATCGTTTGGCTTCTTAGCTAAATCAGCTATTAAAAAAATTATGTTATGTTTTGTTTTTTTGAGGTAGGGTTTTACTCTAGTCCAGGCTGACCTGTAGTATCAGGCTGGTCTTGAACTCAAAGCCATCCTCCTACCTTTGCCTCCTGAGTGCTGGGATTAAAGATGTGCACTACTATGCCTGGTCAATTTTGTCTTTTGGGGAAGGGATGGGAGGGGAGGTTTGAGGCAGGATCTCATGCTTAAAAAAAGATCTTGTGTGCTGGAGAGATGGCTTAGCGGTTAAGCGCTTGCCTGTGAAGCCTAAGGATCCCGGTTTGAGGACCCACGTTAGCCAGATGCACAAGGGGGCGCACGCGTCTGGGGTTTGTTTGCAGTGGCTGGAGGCCCTGGCATGCCCATTCTCTCTCTCTCTCTGCCTCTTTCTCTCTATGTCTGTTGCTCTTAAATAAATAAATAAATAAATAAAAATAAACAAAAAAAAGTTAAAACAAAAAAAAGATCTTGTTATATTGTCTATGCTGCCCTCAAACGCCTAAGCTCAAGAGAGCCTCCTGCCTGGGTCTGTCAAGGAGCTAGAACTACAGATGTATGTCACCATGCCTGGCTGGGGTTTTGCTCTTATTTATTAGAAGAATGAACTTTGGAATCAGTCCTCCTATCTCTGCCTCTCGAGATCAGTGATAAAGGCGTATGCTACCACACTCAGCCTGATTGTTTGATTTTCAATAAAATTATATATGTTATATATACTTAAGCTGTTTTGAAATCCAAATACATAGTGAAATGACTAGTGAAGTCAAAGTATTACCATATCTACCTCCTTACTGTATGTGTGTGTTCCTGGAATTTGCAGGTTTTTTTTTTTTTTTTTTTCTGTGAGTTCTGAACCCTCTTGGGACTTTGCTTCCTTATGGGACTGGGGTCCCTGGCGTGTGTGGCCATGCCCGGCTGTTTGTGTGGGTGCTGGGGAGTCAGTCTCTTGAGGTCTCCTCGGGCTCTCTTGCTTGCACAAGAAGTGCTCTTAACCCCTGAGCCATCTCTGCAGCCCTTGATTATGTTTGCAAATTCGCGGTGTAGTACTTATCAGTTCCTGTTTGTTTGATGGAGGCAGTAGGAGTGTCTGTGTCGCAGAGTGGTTACAAGGGTTAGCGACGGCAGTACAGAGTTGGTAGCATGTGTCCAGTGCATCTTAGAGCCGCAGCATGCAGCTTGAATGACCACTGTCCAGAATGCTTGGCACCAGGACTGTTTTGAATTGTGGATTTTTAAAACATTATATATCCCCAAACACACCTTCGGCCAGACTCCAAGAACCACCCCAGGTACATGTCCCCTGTAGCAGGGAATGGCCTGATAGGGGGTCAGTTTTAATAAAACACCCAAGCCTGTGGGGCCAACATCCAAATTTTCATTCTGTTTTTGTTTTGTTTTGTTTTCAAGGTAGGGTCTCACTCTAGCTCAGGCTGACCTGGAATTCACTATGTAGTCTCAGGTTGGCCTTGAATTTACAGTGATCCTCCTACCTCAGCCTCCCAAGTGCAGGGATTAAAGCTGTGTGCAACCACATCTGGTTTACATTCCACTTAAAAAAATTTTTTTTTTGAGGCAAGCCCAATAGACTGCCTTTTTTTTTTTTTTTTTTTTTTAATGAGAGAGAGAGAGAGGGAATTGACTCTCTGGGGTCTGCAGTCACTGCAACCGAACTTCAGATGAATGCTCCCTCCCCCCCTTTGTGCATATGTGTGGCCTTGTGTGCTTGCATCACTATGTGTCTGGTTTATGTGAGACCTGGAAAGTCAAACGAGTCTTTAGGCTTTGCAGGCAAGTGCCTTAACTGCTAAGCCATCTCTCCAGTCCACATATTCCACTTTAAAAAATATATATATTTTGAGCCGGGCGTGGTGGCACACGCCTTTAATCCCAGCACTTGGGAGGCAGAGGTAGGAGGATCGCCATGAGTTCAAGGCCACCCCCTGAGACTACATAGTGAATTCAGGTCAGCCTGAGCTAGAGTGAGACCCTACCTTGAAAGACAAAACCCCCCCCCCAAAACAAAAAAAAAATTATTTATGTGAGAGACTAAGAGCAAGGTGATGCACACTGGGGCCTTTGGTACTGCAAACAAACTCCGGATGCATGGGCCACTTTGTGCTTCTCGTTTTATGTGGGTACTGAGAATTGAGCCAGGACTGGCAGGCTTTATGTGCAAGCATCTTTTTTTTTTTTTTTTTGAGTTAGGGTCTCACTCTAGTGCAGGCTGACCTGGAATTCACTATATAGTCTCAGGGTGGCCTTGAACTCATGGCAGTCCTCCTACCTCTGCCTCCCGAGTGCTGCGATCAAAGGTGTGTGCCACCACTCCCTGCTACATGCAAGCATCTTTAACCACTGAGGTTTTTCAGCTCATATTTATTTATTTATGAGAGAGAGAGAGAAAGTGGCAGAGAGAGAGGGGGGGAGGGAGGGAATAGGCACAACAGGGCATTTAGCTGCTGCGCACAAACTCCAGACTCATGTGCCACCTTGTGCATCTGGCTTATGTGAGTCCTGGGGGATTGAACCTGGGTCCTTTGGCTCCTCAGGCAAGCACCATAATTGCTAAGTCATCTCTCCAGGCCTTATTCTGCTTTTGGAAATAGAATATTGGGCTGGAGAGATAGCTTAGTGGTTAACATGCTTGCCAGTAAAGCCAAAGTACCCAGATTCTATTCTCCAGTACCCACATAAGCCAGATGCATAAGGGGTGAATGTGTCGAGTTCGTTTATAGTGGCCGGAGGCCCTGGTGCACGCATTCTGTCTCTATCTTTTCTTTCTTAAATAAATAAATACTAAAAATTATTAAGAAAATAGAATGTTAGCATTTTGATATTACTCTGTTCTAACATTCATTTTTTTCTGGAACTTATATTTTTAGTAAATATTCATGACTGTTAGGATATTTTAAAGTCTTTTATGTTCATGTTGGCTTTTGATTTACTATTAAATAAATGTTTATATTATATGCATTTATAAAAATTCTATCTGATTAAGTAGGGGGTAGCTTGTTTTAGATTTACCCAAGTGTGTAGGAGAGGCTTTGGGCCAGCAGAGGGCGATGTTGCCCTTTGATCAATGTTGATACTGAGGGGATCTTGGCAGTCTTACCCCCTTCTTCCCACACCTTTCTCTCTCCCCACGCTTCCTCTTTCTGCTTCATCTCTTTCCATTTAAGAAGTGCTGGGTGTGGCTGGGTGTGGTGGCGCACGCCTTTAATCCCAGTACTCAGGAGGCAGAGGTAGGAGGAAGCATTTGAGTTCGAGGCCACCTGAGACTACATAGTGAATTCCAGAGCAAGACCCTAACTCTGGGGAAAAAAAAAAAAAAAAAAAGAAGTTCTGTAGGATCTCATGGGAAAATGGGCATTTTTTTTTCCTGAAAGTATTTTATATCACTTCTTGAGTTTTGATTTACTTTTCATTTAAAATAACTAGTTAGCATCACTGTGTATATACTGCAGTATGATTCCTATTATGTTCATCACACCTCTTTAAATTATTGAGAAATGTTAATTCAGCTGGAAAATACAGGTTCATGTGAGGTAATGTTTACTACTGTCAAGTTGCTTCAGCTTTACTTTGGGGTTTGACAATCTATGAATTAAAGAGTTTGCTTTTAGCGGGGCGTGGTGGTGCACACCTTTAATCCCAGCACTTGGGAGGCAAAGGTAGGAGGATCATCGTGAGTTCGAGGCCACCCTGAGACTCCATAGTGAATTCCAGGTCAGCCTGGGCTAGAGTGAGACCCTACCTCAGAAAACAAACAAAAAAAAATTTTGCTTCAGGCCTTACAGCCTTCCTGTTGTGTCCTCCGAGAGCGCACCGAGGCAGCAGCTCAGTACCTTGTCCATGTGGAAGGCTGAGGAACTGAGCAGCTGGGTTAAATGCGGCCCTCTGCCTCTAGATCAGGCCCTCTTCCCTGCGGGCCGCTCTGCCTCTAGCTGGATGGCTGAGGAGGACACGCAGACCAGTTCCCACTGTTCAGGCTGTGCGCAGCCCCACGCAGGTGACTCAAGTTTCCCATTCCCCGGCCTCCACCATCGCCGTGCTTACCAGAGTTCATCACAGTATGTTTCTACTTGGGTTTGGCTGCTTTGTTTGCCTCCTTGCCAGGCTGTCCCCTAAAGACAATCAACAGGATTCCTGTTTTTCACATTTTTATAACAAGGGTCTGTGCTTAGTAGTATCCCATGTTTGTTGAATGTATGAATGAAAAAATAGCCAAAGGAGCTGGGTGTGGTGGCGCACGCCTTTAATCCCAGTATTTGGGAAGCAGAGGTAGGAAGATCCCCATGAGTTCAAGGCCACCCTGAGACTACACAGTGAATTCCAGGTTAGCCTGAGACAGAGCTCGTTTGCAGTGGCTGGAGGCCCTGGCACACCCATTCTCTATCTATCTGCCTCTTTCTCTCTTTGTCACTCTCAAATAAATAAAAATAAACAATTAAAAAATATTTTATATATTCATTTATTTATGAAAGAGGCAGATAGAGAGTAAGAGAGAATGGGTACACCAGACGTTCCTGCAATTGCAAGCACATGTGCCACCTTGTGTGTCTGGCTTACATGGGTCCTGGGGAATCGAACCTGGGTCCTTTGGCTTTACAGGTAAATGCCTTAACCGCTAAGCCATCTCTTCAGCCCATTAGTGCTCATCTTTTAGCAAACCAGTACTACTCCATCTGTTCATGGACCACAAGGTACCAAAAGAAGCAAGAGAGCAGATCTCAACATGCAAATGACATTGAGTCTCTGTGTCAGGTTTGCTGAGGGCCTAATTTCCAAAAGCAAGTCACATGGCCAAATCCAGATTTAAGCGGTTGAATTCATGTCTTCATAGCAAGGGTTATAAAATAACATTGCAAAAGGACTTACATTCTAGATGGCAAGAATTAGTGACCATTTTTTTTTAACATTCAATAGATACTATACAGTGTTTTTCATGAAACTTAAAGTGCGTTGCTTTTCTTTCTTTTTACCTAATGTGTCATGATGATCGTAAAATTCTTTTAAAATTTACTTTTTTGTTTTTTATTTTCTTTTTTATTTATTTATTTTTAAAATTTTATTTATTTATTTATTTATTTATTTATTTATTTGAGAGAGACAGACACAGAGAGAAAGACAGATAGAGGGAGAGAGAGAGAATGGGCACGCCAGGGCTTCCAGCCTCTGCAAACGAACTCCAGAAGCGTGCGCCCCCTTGTGCATCTGGCTAACGTGGGACCTGGGGAACCGAGCCTCGAACCGGGGTCCTTAGGCTTCACATGCAAGCGCTTAACCGCTAAGCCATCTCTCCAGCCCTGTTTTTTATTTTCTTGAGGTAGGATCCTGGCTCTCGCCCAGGCTGATCTGGAATTCACTATGTGGTAGTCTCTGGCTGGACTGGAACTCACAGCCATACTCCTACCACTCCCTTTGAGTGCTGGAATTAAAGGTGGGCACCACCATGCCTAGCACAAAAATTTGCATTTTTATTGAGATATATGTATATATAATTTAAATATATTTTTTATTTAGTTATGAATGAATGAGCGAGCGAGCGAGAATGGGCGCACCAGGGCCTCTAGCCACTGCAAACAAATTCCAGACTCATGCACCACCTTGTGCATCTGGCTTTATGTGGGTACTGGGGAATTGAATTCAGGTCGTTAGGCTTTGCATACAAGTGCCTTAACTGCTGTGCCATCTCTCCAGTCCCTTTTGGACATATTTTGATGTAAACTTTTTGATGTACTCTTTCTTTTTCTATGCCAGACTGGCATGGATAGTAACAGTGGCTATTTATTTCAGTTAACTAAAGTTCACTTAGTTACACTAATTACTTTTCAAGTGCTTATGCTTGCCATCCCCATCTGGCTAATGGTGAGTATATTGAAGAATGTAGATATTAGACATTACATTATTGGAAAAAGTTCAGTTAATTTGTGGGTACTGTGTTAGAGGTTTGAATGTTGATGATAATGTTGGATATCCAGTGTCCATGAAAGAAGCAACTTGGTTTGTATACATTTTGCTTATAGTATTTTGATTAATAGGTGGAAGATGACTGGATATGATAGTAGCATTTTCTTATTTAGTTGAAAAGTTTTATTGAAGAAAGTTTGGAAAATACCATAATACCATCAAGGAGAAAATAAAATGACTTGCAATCCTGAGAGGTAGGATTTTAAGCCTTTTTGAAATATAAATATGGGTGTGTATCAGAAATGTACCATAGAATTAATTTTTTAAATATTTTATTTATTTATTTATTTATGAGGGGGGTGGGGAGAATGGGCACACCAGGGCCTCCAGCCACTGCAAACGAACTCCAGATGTATGCACCCCCTTGTTCATCTGGCTAATGTGGGTCTTGAAGAGTTGAACTGCTAAGCCATCTCTCCAGCCCACATTAATTTTTTTTTTTTTTTTTTGGTTTTTTGAGGTAGGGTCTCATTCTGGTCCAGGCTGACCTGGAATTAACTCTGTAGTCTCAGGGTGGCCTTGAACTCACGGCGATCCTCCTACTTCTGCCTCCCAAGTGCTGGGATTAAAGGCGTGCGCCACCACGCCTGGCTCCCAGATTAATTTAATTAAAAAAAATTTTTTTGTTCATTATTTATTTATTTATTTGAGAGTGACAGACACAGGGAGAAAGACAGATAGAGGGAGAGAGAGAGAATGGGCACGCCAGGGCTTCCAGCCTCTGCAAATGAACTCCAGAAGCGTGCGCCCCCTTGTGCATCTGGCTAACGTGGGACCTGGGGAACCGAGCCTCGAACCGGGGTCCTTAGGCTTCACAGGCAAGCGCTTAACCGCTAAGCCATCTCTCCAGCCCCCAGATTATTTTTTTAAAAAATTTATTTTTATTTATTTATTAGAGACAGAGATGAGGGGTGGAGAATGGGCTTGTCAGGGCCACTAGCCACTGCAAACGAACTCCAGACACATGCACCCCTATATGCATCTGGCTTACATGGGGCCTGGAGAATTGAACCTGGGTCCTTAGGCTTTGCAGATAAGTGCTTTAACCACTAAGTCATTTCTCCAGCCCCTATTGGATTTTTACCAATGAAATAAATAATATGTCTTTTTACCAGTTTCTTTAGTTGAAACTTTTTATTTTGGCAAAGAGAGAATGGGCACACCAGGACTTCTTTGACACTGCAAATGAACTTCCAGATACATGTACCATATTGTGCATCTGGGTTCATGTGGGCACTGGGGAATAGAACCCAGGCTCACAGATTTTGAAATAGCACCTTTAACTGCTGAGCCATCTTCTCAGCCCCCAACATCTTTTTTTTTTTTTTTTTAAGGAACGGTATCACTCTAGCCCAGGCTGACCGGAAACTCATTCTATAGTCTTAGACTGTCCTTAAACTCACAGCGATCCTCCTATCTCTGCCTCCCGTGCGCTAGGATTAAAGGCATGTGCCACCATGCCTGGCCCAACTTCTTTTTTTTTTTAATATTTTTTGTTTATTTTTATTTATTTGAGAGCAACAGAGAGAGAAAGAGGCAGAGAGTGAGAGAGAGGGAGAGAGATAGATAGATAGATAGAGAGAGAGAGAGAGAGAGAGGGAGGGAGAGGGAGAGGGAGAGGGAGAGGGAGAGAATGGGTACGCCAGGGCCTCCAGCTACTGCAAACGAACTCCAGATGTGTGCACCCCCTTGTGCATCTGGCTAATGTGGGTCCTGGGGAATCAGTCCTCAAACCAGGGTCCTTAGGCTTCACAGGCAAGCACTTAACTGTTAAGCCATCTCTCCAGCTCCCAACTTCTTTTTTTTTTTTTTTTTTTTTTTTTTTTTTTTATTTTATTTATTCATTTATTTGAGAGCGACAGACACAGAGAGAAAGACAGATAGAGGGAGAGAGAGAGAGAATGGGCGCGCCAGGGCTTCCAGCCTCTGCAAACGAACTCCAGACGCGTGCGCCCCCTTGTGCATCCGGCTAACGTGGGACCTGGGGAACCGAGCCTCGAACCGGGGTCCTTAGGCTTCACAGGCAAGCGCTTAACCGCTAAGCCATCTCTCCAGCCCCCAACTTCTTTTTGATTCATATATTTTTGGAGTTTTCCCCCACTTTGGTAGAAATCAAACACAGGGCCATGACTATGCTAGGTAAGCACTACTGTTTATCTGTGTGTGATTGTTGGATATAATAGTCAAGATGGGCACATTAGGGGCTGGGAAGGTGGCTCAGTAGTTAAAGGCACTTGTTTACAAAACCTGTTGGCCTGGGTTCAGTTCCTTAGCTACCCGTGTAAGCCAGATGCAAAAAGTGGCACAAATGTCTGGTGTTTGTTTGTATCAGCAAGAGGCACTGGTGTGCCTCTCCCCTGCACATATGTGCAAATAAACATATTTTTTAAAATTTCAAAAAAAGAAGGTCACATTAGTTTTTTTTTTTTTTTTTTAGTGTTTTTAAAAATATATTTATTTATTTTGGTATTTCAAGGTACAGTCTTACTCTAGACCAGGCCATCTAGAATTCACTATGTACCTCAGGGTGGCCTCAAACAGCAATCCTACCTCTGCCCCCTAGTACTGGGATTAAAGGCGTGTGCCACCATGCTCAGCAAAAAAAAAATATTTACTTATTTGAGAGAGACATGGGAAAAGAGAAAGGATGGGTGCATCAGGACCTTCTGCTGCAGCAAACGAACTCTAGACCTGTGTGCCACTTACTGCCTCTGTCTTTACATGGGTACTGGGAAATGGAACCTGGGCCATCAGGCTTTGCAGTCAAGTGCCTTTAACCACTGAGCCATCTCTCTAGCACACATTAGTGTTACATCAGTGTGTATACGATGCCAGTTTGTCTTAAACAGTATGATTTTGTTGTTTTGTTAGGTCAGGGTCTCATGGTACAACATAGGCTTTCCTGAACTCACTGTATAGTCCAGGCTGATTTCAAACTCATGGCAATCCTCCTGCCTCAGCCTTCTAAGTGTTTGGATTTTAGGAGTGAGCTGCCATGTTCAGTTTGTTTCACCACTGTTGAGCTAAGTTGGACCACTTAGTTAAAATGGTGACTAAGGATTGGAGGTTGAGGTGCTTGCCTGCTAAGCCAAAGGACCCCGGTTTAATTCCCCAGGACCCATGTAAGGCTAGATGCAGATGTGCATGTGGCCCATGCGTCTGGAGTTCATCTGTGGTGGCTGGAGGCCGTGGCACACCCATTCTCTATTCTCTCTCTCTGTCTCTCCTCTCTCTTTCAAATAAATAAATAAATAAAAATAAAAATATTTGAAATGGTGACTAATGTGTTTTTCTACTTTCCTTTTGTGGCTGCTGATTAACCTAGGAGTGATACTTTGAGCCTGGGACTATTCTGTACCCAATAATGTTTCACCCAGTGATTTTTAGCATCCATTCATATAGTTTGCCTGATCGCTACATTATGAGTTAAAAAATGTTGATTTTGCTGGGCTTGGTGCACATGCCTTTAATCCTAACACTTGGGAGTCAGAGTGGTAGGAGGATCACTGTGAGTTTGAGGTCACTCTTAGGCTACATAGTGAATTCCAGGTTAGTCTGGGCTAGAGTGAGACCCTACCTATAAAAAACAAAAAATACAAAATAAAAAAAAAAAGGGCATGGTGGCACACACCTTTAATCCTAGCATTCAGAAGTAGGAGGATTGCAGGGAGTTTGAGGCTACCCTGAGGCTACATAGTGAATTCTAGGTCAGCCTGGGCTAGAGTGATACCATACCTCAAAAAACCAAAAATAAATAAAATAAAATAAATAAGGAGGGGTGGCTGGAGAGATGGCTTAGTGGCAAAGGTGCTTGCCTGCAAAGCCTAAGGACCCAAGTTTGATTCCCCAGTACCCACATAAGCCAGATGCACAAGGTGGCAGATGTTTCTGGAGTTCGTTTGTACTGACTGGAAGCCTGGCATGCCCACTCCCCCTCCCTTTTTAAAAATGAAGATAAAAAAATTGTGATTTAAAAATATTTACTCTATTTACAGTTTGTAGCAGTTCTTTGTACAGATTAGTTTCCTCCCCGTTGTTCTCATTTTCTTGTGTAATTACTGTGGAATTATTTTATCCAGACTCTTATGCAGCCTAGGGAAGCCTCAAACTTGAACTTGCAGGATAGCCAAGGCTAGTCTTGAATACCCAGGCTTCCTTACTTCCCAGTGCTATGATTATTGGTGTAGTACCATACTTGGCTTGCACCTCCATGCTTGTTTTTATTTTATTCATTTTTCATTATTTTATTTATTTATTTATTTTTATTTTTTTTTGGTTTTTCGAGATAGGGTCTCACTCTAGCCCAGGCTGACCTGGAATTCACTATGGAGTCTCAGGGTGGCCTCGAACTCATGGCAATCCTCCTCCTTCTGCCTCCTAAGTGCTGGGATTAAAGGCATGTGCCACCACGGCTGGCTTATTATTTATTTATTTGAGAGAGACAGAGAGTGGGTGTGCCAGGGCTTCTAGCCGCTGCAAACAAACTCCAGATGCATGTACCACCATGTGCATCTAGCTTGTTTGTGTACTGGGGAACTAAACCTGGGTCTTCAGGTTTTGTAGGCAAGTGCCTTAACTGCTAAGACATCTCTCCAGCCCTTTATTTTTATTTATTTAGTTTTCTTTTAAAGATTTTATTTATTTATTTGAGACCGAGAGAGAAAGAGAGGTAGAGCTGCTGCAATCAAACTCCAGACTCATGCACCACCGTGTGCATCTGGCTTATGTAGGTACTAGGGAATTGAACCTGGGTCCTTAGGCTTCACAGGCAAGTGCCTTACTGTTAAGTTATCTCTCCAGCCCAGCCCTTATTTAGGTTTTGTGAGGTAGGGTCTCACTCTAGCCCAGGCTGACCTTGAACTTTTGGTGATACTCCTACCTCTGCCTCCAGAGTGCTGCGATTAAAGGTGTGTGCCACCACACCCAGCTATTTTAATTTAATTTATTAATTTACTTATTTATGAGAGAGAGAGAAAGAGGCAGCTAGAAAATAGGCATGCCAGGGTCTCTTGCCATTGCAAATGAAGTCCAGAAACATGTGCCATTTTGAGCATCTGGCTTATGTGGGTCCTGGGATATTAAACCTGGGTCCTTTGTCTTTGCAGAAAAGCACCTTAACTGCTAAGACATCTCTGTAGCCCTTTTCTTAATATATATATATTTTATTTTTATTTATTTGACAGAGAAAGAGAGAGAGAATGGGCATGCCAGGGCCTTCAGCTACTGTAAACAAACTCCAGATGCATGCAACCCCCTTGCACATTTGGCTAACGTGGGTCCTGGGGAATTGAACCTGGGTCCTTTGGCTTTGTAGGCAAACACCTTATCTGCTAAGCCATCCCTCCAGCCCTATTTTTATTTATTAGAGACAGAGAGGGAGAGAAAGAGATGGGCACACCAGGGCCTCTAGCCATTGCAAATGAATTCCAGATGCATGCATCACCATGTGAATCTGGTTTATGTGGGGCTTGGAGAATCAAACCTGGGTTCTTAGGCTTCACAGCCAAGCACCTTAACTGCTAAGCCATCTCTCTAACCCCTATCTTAATTTTATTTATTTATATTTTTGGCGTTTTTGAGGTAGGGTCTCATTCTAGCCCAGGCTGACCTGGAATTCACTCTGTAGCCTTAGGGTGGCCGCCTCAAACTCATGGCAGTCCTCCTACCTCTGCCTCCCAAGTGCTGGGATTAAAGGCGTGCTCCACCACGCCCGGCTCTATTTTTTTGTTTTAATGAACACCCAAGATATTTACCATGAAGTTTGTCAGTGAGACACCCTCTTACTTCAAGACTAAGTGCTGTAACCACATCTGTGTACCAGTTCTATTATCTTGAGAAGTTTTGCTTTATAGCAATTTGGTCATCTCTGTGGCATGTTGGTTAAACGGAGACTTCTTACTCCATGAGATTGTTCTAATATGATCTTAGATAAAAATTATCCTGCTTTGGATCTTTTTTTTTTTTTTTTTTTTTTGATTAGGTCTACTGAAACAGACTTTTCAGAAACTAGGGCACCTGTATTGAGGAATTCCCATTTACACTAGGCAAGAAGGCAAGAAAGTAAACAGTAAGTGGAGAGTGGGGTAACAAACACTTACGGTATCAAAAAACAGCCGTGAAAAAGATCTGTCTTAATGTGCTAGCCCATTGCAGTTTAACATATTGCTTACAACCTTCACAATAGAATTTGAGTGACTTCAGTTACACATTCCAGGAGACTGGCAGTCTGTTACAATCAGAGTCTGAACTTTTCGAGCAGGCTAATTTACAGAGATGGGATGAAGAAAGTTGTGGATTTGTATTACACACTCTCACCTGACACTGTATCTGATCCCATACCTGCTGATTGACATCTTGAATGAGCTCTTTGAAGCAAGTTCCAACTTAATTAAAACGTTTGCGTGGTTAGCAGTGATCTGTGAAAGCCTGTGATAAATATTGAATCAGGTTCACCTGCTGGTTGCTGCGAGCGGATAAACAGCTGCTTTGTGCAGTTTAATCATGAAACTGCCAGCACAGTATTCCTGTTTGAACTTTTCTTTTCTTAGAAGAACGGTTGAAAAGGTATAGATCTGTCACTTTTGCTATCTTACTAAAGTGCGTGCTTATGTGAGATTTTTGCACAACGGCCATTCTCTATCTGTTTAGATGGCTTGGACAACAGCAAATCATTGATAAAGTTAATAAAAAAAGTCCTCTTATTTTTTTTTAATGCCTCAAAGATTGTAGTATAAATCTATGTTCATTAGCCCTTTTCTACCAGCTCTTATCTAACTTTTTGAAAAAGACATTATTTTACTTTTTTTTCCTGGTTAAATGGTAGATGAAAATGAACCTTTTAAAACTTGAATAACTGGGCTAGAGAGATGGCTTAGCGGTTAAGCGCTTGCCTGTGAAGCCTAAGGACCCCGGTTCGAGGCTCGGTTCCCCAGGACCCACGTTAGCCAGATGCACAAGGGGGCGCACGCATCTGGAGTGTTTGCAGTGGCTGGAGGCCCTGGCGCACCCATTCTCTCTATCTGCCTCTTCCTCTCTCTGTCACTCTCAAATGAATAAATAATAAACAATAAAACTTGAATATATAAGATTATAAATTTCTTCACAAATTTATTGTGCATTTTGTAGTAACTTGAAGAATTAAAAAAAATTCTTTATTTGAGACAGAGAGAGAATGAGAGCGGGAGTGTCAGGGCCTCTAGTCACTGCAAACTAATTCCAGATGCGACACCTTGTGCATCTGGCTTATGTGGGACCTGAAGAATCGAAGCTGGGTCCTTAGGCTTTGCAGGCAAGCACCTTGACCACTAAGCCACCTCTCCAGCCCAACTTTTTTTTTTTTTTTTTTTTTTTTTTGAGGAAGGGTCTCACTCTAGCCCGAACTTACCTAGAACTTACTAGATAGCCTAGGTTGGCCTTGAACTCACAGTGATCTTCAGGCTTCCCAGTGCTGTGATTGTAAGAATGACCCAATGCACACAGCTAGAAAAAATTTTAAGTTACCCTTTTACTTATAAAATTGAACTAGATATGTAGATTAGTGAACTGCACAAGTTTTTAAGCCTTATGTTAATATTAGATAATTAATGGACATTAAAATAGAGGTGAGTTTAAAAGCACTGAGCAAGGTTTCATTGTCATCTTATCCCTTGTAAAATAAATGTGTACGGCCATCAGCTGTCAAGAACGTACTATTTCCATTTGATTTCCAGTAAAAATCAGCCATAAATTTTATAGTAAGTCCCTCACCCAAAGCAGTCACAATTCTAATTGAGCACCTATAGTACTTATGGAATCACTTTCTAAAAATGTACACAAAGTTCTGTGGTAGTTTCTCAGTTACCCTAAACCTTCTGTAACAGCCGATGGACTGTAAATTAACTTGTTTCCTAATATGCCAGTTTGAAAAGTTTTGACTAGGAGGGGATAACATGGAAGTTGTTTCAGTGGGCTCTAAGAAGAAACTTGTGAGAACCTAGAATATTTGAGGTAGGGTTTCACTCCAGCCCTGGCTAACCTAGAACTCTCTCTATAGTCCCAAGTTGGCTTTGAACTCACATGAGTGACCCCCCCCTACTTCTGCCTCCCAACTATTGGGATTGAAGACATGCACCATCATGCCTGGTTAAGGTTTTATATATTTTTTTGAAAAATTTTTATTAATTAGTTTTGTATTCAGCAAATACAGTCAGTTTGTTACCATTATTAGGCTTATCCATGACCTATCCCCTCCCCTTGGTCCCTTCTTGTTGAGGTATATGGATCATGCATTGTGGAGTTAGCCCACAGTTATGGTTAAGATAAATGTCTCTGCATATCATGACCCAACATGTGGCTCTGACATTCTTTCTGCCCCCTCTTCCACAAAATTTCCCTGAGCCATGTTGGTTTCATTTTTGGTCTGCTTCAGTGCTGAGGTTTTGGGGGCCTCTGGGTCTCTGGCTGTCTGATTTGGTAGGAATTGATTTTTCTCTGTGTTGATCTCCTTCCCCCTTGTGCTGGTATCCGGATCACCAGGAAAACAGCACCCTTGCTTGTTTTGCCAATTTTTCTTAGTTTCAGCTGGGGCCCTTTTGAGGTATGATGGGGTGGCTCTCTCCTTAGGATCTACATCTCTCTGAAAAAGAGAAGCAGATTCTCCAATGGAGAGTAAGTTAGCACCAGGACGAATGAGATAACCCTTACTTTTGCCGGGCGTGGTGGCGCATGCCTTTAATCCTGGCACTCGGGAGGCAGAGGTAGGAGGATCGCCATGAGTTCAAGGCCACCCTGAGACTACAGAGTTAATTCCAGGTCAGCCTGGACCAGAGTGAGACCCTACCTCGAAAAACCAAAAAACAAAACAAAACAGGACAAATGAGATAACCCTTACTTTTTTTTAATAGAGAATTTAATAGGTGTAGGCCCTCTTGTAGCCCATGATTGATGGTAGCTTGATAATGCACAGTGGGCTTGTGTTTATATATGGTTCTGACTTGTTTCCCAGCTCCAGCAATGGGTCCCATACCACTGAGGGGATCAGTTAGCCAAATCAAGAGCAGTTGATTCCCCACCATGGCAGTGTGCCACTATTGCACTTGTGTGGGCATCACAACAGGTTATTTGCTGCTAAGTAGGTTAGACCATGAGTTGCTTGGACAGATGTTGGTCATTTTCCCCCAGTCGTCCATGTAGCACCTGGCACTAGATGCACTGCCTGTCTGGGGACTGACTCTCTTCCAGCTTCCAGCCATGCCGTTCCATTTTATGTGTCAGCTGCATATGGTGTCTTCAGTAGTAGGGTCTTACCACTAACTTTTGCTGGGTCATCAAGTACTCTGACAGAAATCTGTCTGTCTTTTATTTATTTATTTGAGAGCGACAGACACAGAGAGAAAGACAGAGGGAGAGAGAGAGAATGGGCACGCCAGGGCTTCCAGCCTCTGCAAACGAACTCCAGACGCGTGCGCCCCCTTGTGCATCTGGCTAACGTGGGACCTGGGGAACCGAGCCTCGAACCGGGGTCCTTAGGCTTCACAGGCAAGCGCTTAACCGCTAAGCCATCTCTCCAGCCCAAATCTGTCTTTCTTTTAGGAAACCTTGTAGGTCTCTCTGATCAAAAGCTCATTGTGGATGATAGCCACATGCTGGTACTGGGAATTACAGGTCAGTGCCCACTAACAAAAGGAGGAAAAAGATAACTAATATACAAGAGCTAGAGAGGAGAGAGAGAGAGAGAGGGAGGGATGGAGGGAGGGAGGGAGAGGAGGGCGGGAAGCTGTAGAAGATTAAAGGTTAGTCTTCATCATACCCTCTCCAGTGTCTTGTGGTTCAGGTGTTCCTTCTAAGGGCCCGGTGAAGGTTCAGGTTTTATATTTTTATTCCAATCATCCATTTATTTGTTTTTTTGAGGTAGGGTCTCACTCTAGCCTGGGCTCACCTGGAATTCGCTATGGAGTCTCAGGGTGGCCTCGAACTCATGGTGATCCTACTACCTCTACCTCCCAGGTGCTGGGATTAAAGGTGTGCACCACCATGCCCGGCTTAATTTTTTTTTTTTTTTTTTGGTTTTTCGAGGTAGGGTTTCACACTAGACCAGGCTGACCTGTAACTCATTATGAGGTCTCAGGATGGCCTTGAACTCACAGCAATCCTCCTACCTCTGCCTCCTGAGTGTTGGAATTCAATATATATATAAAATTGTTTTTTTTTCGAGGTAGGGTCTCACTCTGGCCCTGACTGACCTGGAATTCACTATGGAGTCTCAGGGTAGCCTTGAACTCAAGGCAATCCTCCTACCTCTGCCTCCCGAGTGCTGGGATTAAAGGCGTGTGCCACCATGCCCATCTTCATTTAATTTTTTTAAAATTTTATTTATTTATTTATTTATTTGAGAGAGACAGACACAGAGAGAAAGACAGATAGAGGGAGAGAGAGAGAATGGGCGCGCCAGGGCTTCCAGCCTCTGCAAACGAACTCTAGATGTGTGCGCCCCCTTGTGCATCTGGCTAATGTGGGACCTGGGGAACCGAGCCTCGAACCGGGATCCTTAGGCTTCACAGGCAAGCGCTTAACTGCTAAGCCATCTCTCCAGCCCCATTTAATTTTTAATTAAATTAATTTATTTGAGAGAGAATGAGAGAGAGAGAGAGAATTGGCATGCTAGGGCCTCTAGCCATTGCAAATGAACTTCAGATGTATATGCCACCTTCTGCATCTGGTTTTACATGGTTACTGAGGAATTGAACTTGGGTCCTTAGGCTTTGCAGACAAGTGCTTTAAGCACTGAACAATCTCTCCAACCCTAAACTTTTTATTTTGAGATAAGGTTTTGGTAGGTTGCCAGGCTACTCTTGAACTTGTAGTCTCTTTCCCCTTGCCTCTGAGGTAACTGAGATTTTAAGAATTGTGGACATGCAGGGGCCTGATGACGATGTCTTTTTAAAATTTTTTAAAAATTTTTTATGTTTATTTATTTATTTGAAAGTGACAGACAGAGAAAGAGTCAGAGAGAGAGAGGGAGGGAGAAGGAGAGGGAGAGAATGGGCATGCCAGGGCTTCCAGCCACTGCAAACGAACTCCAGACGCATATGCCCCCTTGTGCATCTGGCTAATGTGGGTCCTGGGGAATCGAGCTCTGAACCGGGGTCCTTAGGCTTCACAGGCAAGCACTTAACCACTAAGCCATCTCTCCAGCCCTCATGATGTCTTTTAAAATAGACTTTTTACATATTAATATGGTAGTTTTAGAATTTTCTTTCTTTTTTTTTAACTTTTGGTTTAGTGGTTAAGAATAAGCAGGTTAGGGGCTGGAGAGATGGCCTAGTGGTTAAGGCACTTGCCTGCAAAGCCAAAGGACCTTGGTTCGGTTCCCCAGTACCCATGTAAGCCAGATGCACAAGGTGGCCTATGCATTTGGAGTTTGTTTGCAGTGGCTGGAAGCCCTGGCATGCCCATTCTCTCTCTTCTCTCTTTCCCTCTCATATAAATAAATAAAATTAAAATGCCTTTTAAAAAAGAATAAGCAGGTTAGGCATAATAGTACATGTCTTTAATCCCAGCATTCTGTAGGCTGAGGTAAGAGGATCAAGTTTAAAGCTTGTTTAGTCTTAAGTTCAGCATCAGCATGGGCTGCTTAGTGAGACCCTCTCTCAAACAAACAAAAATTCTTTTCTCACACTTAAGACACAACACACACACACACACACCTCATGTTATAAAAGAGCATTGACTTGAATTATTTATTCTCTGGACCTTTATGAAAAGAGTTTGCTGATGTTTGCTGTAAAGAGTCTATTATTTGAAAGTTTTTTTTTCCCCTTGTCCTTAACATGGATCTTGCTAGAAACAATTTAAATAATGAGTTAAAATAATTTATGCATTGAACTTTATAGCTCACCCTTAAGAATATTTTGTAATTGCATTCAGCAATAATGCATGTGGAACTGACCTTTAGACAATTCCTTATTCTGTGGAACTAGTATCACTGAACTCCCCAAACTACACTATGGAACAACTGTTGAGAGAAGCGCTCTCTGTCAGTGAGGTGAGCTGACCATTCTCTTTGCCTTCAGCTTGGCTCGGCAGAACTAGGAATTCTAATGTCTTAAGTGAAATGAGATAACACATGTAAAGTGCTTAGCCCAGGAGCAGCCTTCATAAATGCTATTACTAATACTCAACACACCAAGATATGTGTTTGTCATTCACAACTATAACTGAAATTCTACCTGTGTGCAAAGCACCATGCTCCAAGCATGCGTCATGTGAAGAAATGTGATAGGGCAGGGGAAATGGCTCAGTGTATAAAGGGCTTGTTGCATAAGCATGAGGACCTGTGTTCAGATCCCCAGCACCTACAGATAGTGCCCAGCATGATGGTGCGTGCCTATCACCCTGGTCCTGGGGAAGCAGAGGCAGGAGCCAGTCCAGTGAGCTCTGGGTTCAGCAAAAAAAAAATAAGGTGGAGAGAAGTTGAGGCATGCACTCAAGCTCTGGCCCCTTCATGCCTACGTGTACACACATGCATCCACACAGATGGACATGCATACGTGTACCACACACATGTCAGGCCCATACACATACACAAAAAAATGTGAGTTTCTATACTTAAAGAATTTACAGTGTAGTTGAAAAAATAGCTATCTATATGCAAAGTTAGGGAAAAATACAAAGTATCCTTTGTTGACTTAATTTTCCATCCATATCATTTTGTAGTAGGGTCTCAGTTAACCCAGACTGGCTTAAATTTACTGTGCAGCTGAGAATGACCTTGGACTCCTGATCTTCCTGCCTCAGCTTTCCAGTTGCTGGGATTAGAGCTGTGCACATCTCTCCCAGATTATTTATTTAATTTTTCATATTAAATATGTCCTTTTAGGTCTAGTTTTAGCATTCAATCCATAGTCTTCATTTAGAAGCTCCCCTGATGTACACAGTTAGATATAGAATTTGGTCAAAATAATTATGATATAATCTGTATTACATTTTCTCTAGATTATAAATTGTTAAATATTTCAGTATATATGTGTATGTATATATAACAGACTATGTGCCATTTTCCCTGCCTTATTCTTGACAATAAGATTAGTTTCTGTTTTCTATTTAAAATTAATTTCTATTTAGTCATCATGCTCATTTTGTTTTTTAAGCATTTAGGCATCCTGTTTTGTTTTGTTGGTAGGGTTCAGGGTAAGATTGGGGCAAGCTGGGGAACTAGCAGTTGGCATTGTAGAATCTTCCTGTTGGAACTGCTAAGCATAGCTTTTTCAAAGGAGTGGTGGTAGGGACTCAGAAGTTGGTCTTCTGAGCTCAAATCTAATCCTTTATCCTTTCAAGGCATTTAGATATGTCTTTATGTAATACAATAGGAGAGGAAATAGAAATTATTAAAAACATGGAAAATGATAAAAATCCTTCGTTGCTGACCTGTTAAAAAGACCTGCTATAACTGTGAAGTGTTGTTTGGAACAGTTGAGGGAAATGTTACAGCTGTCACACCCACAAGTGTCCCTTGTTTTCTCTTTAAGTGACAATGTGTTTTTGTTGTCACTAGTGTGGGAATTTCTTGTCTTCTGCTGATTTAAAAGGACTAGTTTCTCACTGGGTTGAAGACGTCATTTCTTAAAGAGCTCTGTTCTGCTGCTGACTCTACTGTTTACAGGTCATCGAGCTCACTGGGCTTTGGGAGCTTGTGTGTTTCACCTGTCGACCTTCTGATACACTAAATCAGAATGAATACTTTTAAGTCTATTTTCCAGATTCTTATTAAAATGTATATAAATTTAAAGAGCAAAGCTAAAAACAAAGCATCCTATGAAAGACCACCCTGATTAATTTTTAGCAGGAGAAATACCTAGGGAGAGATGCCAAATTATTTAACTTTATTTATCCAATTGTTCCAGTTTTCTAAGCCCAGGGTTTCAGTGAAAGGCCATGAAGTAACAGCTATATAAGCGGGATTTAGGGGATATCCTATCCTCCTGTCATTGTTGTTATCCAGATCTTTTTTTTTTGTTTTTGTACAGTACTGAAAGTTACTGGTTTTAGTAGAAGGATGTCTCTTTTGTCATTAAGTAAATAGTTTTCTCTAGTCTTTACCATGTGACATACGGTTTTCCCCTCTTCACTGATAATTTATCCAAATCTTTGAAATGAGGACCTTACTAGAAAATCACTTTTGAAGAAATAATTTAATAATGTGAAGGAAAAAAGATTCAACTTTAAAATTTCAGTCTACTTTCTTTGTTCAGTCACCCATTGAGAACCATGTTTTTAAGAACTCTTTCTTGAATTCACAGATGCCATAATTACTTCAGATCAATCTAAAAGTTAACAAAACATTTTTAATATAAAATTAGCTATGGTTTATAATTTTTTGTATTAATGATATAAAAAATTAAGGTACCTAAATAAAGCCATTTAAGTTACTTTTTTAAAACTAATTCATAGTCTTTTACTTTTGTTAGTACAGCCACTACTATGACATTTTAATGTAGAGTACGACTTTGTTGTAAGTGCCCAATTCAATCATTTTAAAAATTAAAAGTTTTGAATATGCAGTGTTTTGTCAGTGTCATTATAGCAGTATCACTTTTTATTTGAAAATAATTATGTGAAAGATATATGTAAATGTCTATTATGTTAAATACTAAGATATTTGTGGTTGTTGATTTATTTTGTATGTTTCTGTATTGCCTGATTTGGGGAGTAAGGAATTATCAGGAAAAAAATTGACTTAATAGAAGTAGGAGGTATATGTTAAGTAAAATGAATATTGAAAAATTTCTATCAAAAAGTAGATTTTGCCAGGCATGGTAGTATATTCCTTTAATCCCAGCATTCTGAAGGCAGAGGTAGGAGGAACAATGTGAGTTTGAGGCCAGCCTGGGACTACGGAGTGAATGCCAAGTCAGCCTGGGTTAGAATGAGATCCATCCTCAAAAAAAAAAAAAAAACACAAACAAAAAGTAGGTTTCTTAAGCCTTGAAAAAAATTGTTTTAAAGGATTAGTTTTAGGCTTGGATATAGTGAATCCATATAAGACAGAATGATGTAATAGGCCGTGCCATTCCAATATTGAGGTAAATTTAACAATATGAATATGAGAGAATAAAAAGTTTGAAAGTAAATATTCTATAACCCAGTGTAACCTTAGTTTTTTTTTAGCCTGTTAATTAATGTGATCACTTCAAAGGTCAAAAAATGAATTCAATCAAACTATCATGGTATAATTTGCATTCCATTTTCTCTGTGACCATAAGTTGTTAGATATTGCAACATATGTAACATAAGCCGCATGTCAGCTGTTTCCTGCTTCACTGTTGACAAGAGGCTCCATTCATAACTCTTCTTTTTATCCTTTCAGTGAATAAGTAATTATTCAATATAGAAGGCAGGATATTTGGAACTGGCTATTTAATGTGGCAGCACTCTGTAATGAAATCTGCTGTTGCTGGCAACCTGAGAGGGGAATGTAACAATTCTAGCATGGCTGTAACTCTACCTGCTTTGACTGACTGTTTATTTGGCACATCAGTGAACCTTTTATCCCAGTGAGTGACAGCTCCAGAAGGGTCACATTTACATCCATTCTATCATGTATTGTAATATTTAATGGCAGACAAGGTTGAGCGAGACGAGGAGTAATTTGAACTTGCCTTTCCACTGGATTGAGGCTAAAAGACAGCTTGATCCCCAGAATTGTGGTGTAACATGCTATGACTTAGCATTTGTTTATGAAGGCTAATCTTACTGATTACAAAAAAAAAAACAACTTCTCTAAGTCAAGTATTTGTTCTATGAAACCAAAGCTTTCCAGTATAAATTCTTTTAAATTACTATGCTATTTACCTTTTTTTTCCTTATTAGTGACTTTTACAATATTTCTCTTAAGTGAAGCTTCATTCTGTCTCATTTGATATAGTCATAGAGGCTTTGAAGGGAATAGTTATTAAGAACCTGTAAGCTGTAATAGAATTAAATTTGAGAAAATATCAGAATTTGGAAGCAAGAGATAAAATAGGTAAATATTAGACCCTATTTCTGATGTTCCATAAAGTTGTATTAAAGGAGACATTTATTTTTTTTTTTATTTTAAAATTTTTATTAACATTTTCCATGATTATAAAAAAATATCCCATGGTAATTCCCTCCCTCTCCACCCCCACACTTTCCCCTTTGAAATTCCATTCTCCATCATATTACCTCCCCATTACAATCATTGTACTTACATATATACAATATCAACCTATTAGGTATCCTCCTCCCTTTTAAGTAGACATTTACATAACTATTTCAATTGTGATAGTGACTTACTAGTGAATTTTTCCAGGAACAGCTATCTTGGATAAAAATTTTAGTGAATGATTTTCATTTCTTGACATGTCATTGGATTTCAGTAGACTTGTTCCATGTAACCAGCCTGCTTTCACTATTACATGCTAATATTTTGTACTTATTTTTATACTTTTGGTTAAGAATTTTCTTTATTCATTTTGTAATGATGCATCAGATTCAACTTGATAGCTCCTTTTTTTTTTGTAAACTGTACCTAAAATTCTTTGTAGAAAATATTGATATAGAATATTTGAGCTATGCTGTGAGCAAAACTGTCAATTCTAAATTATGATGTAGTAATTTCACATGAAACTCAAGGGGAATTGTAGTGATCTTGTATCGTTTACTTTTTATCATTTATGGAAGAGGGTAGTTAAAAATGTACTTCAAACATCTGAGTGGGATAGTGTGAATGGTATGTTGGAAAGAATGCAGTTAAGACAATGTTACTGATAGATAACCTTAGATGGAGGGGAGAAGGACTAGGCTTTCTTGGACCGTGTGTTTGAGCTCCTCTAATATTTAAAAGTTCTCTGACTGTTGTGCTTCTGTGAAAGGGTTTAGAACATTTGGTGTGGCAGGCCAGCTTTGGCAATGTTTTCTTTCCTTTGTCGCAGCCCCCTGGCCACTGCTGTAGGTGCTCTTGTTCCACTAAACAAGGACACAGTCACGAGTCCTCAAATACCGTTAAGAAGGACCAGGAGGGGAAATCCAAGAGACCCAAAATATATTTTGGGACGCGCACACACAAGCAGATCGCTCAGATTACTAGAGAGCTTCGGAAGACAGCGTACGCAGGCGTCCCAATGACTATTTTGTCCAGCAGGGATCATACCTGTGTCCATCCCGAAGTCGTTGGTAACTTCAACAGAAATGAAAAGTGCATGGAATTGCTGGATGGAAAAGATGTGAGTAAAAGTTACTTTGCTTTGGAGGAAAAATAAGACTGGAAACATTCAAAGTGATACACATATGAACTTTTCTAGTGATTATCAGATTAATTTATGAAAGTAAAATGAGTTGTTAGAATTGATTTTTTTTTGAAAAATAAAATTACCATATGAAAGTCCTTATTCATGTTCAAAAGATGAGCTTTCATTCCTAAAGGTTGCAGGTATCTAATTCCATGGCATTCATTCCCATTGCAGTCAGATGCCACCTTTTTAAAAGTCCTTCTAGCAAAATATTTGAATGTGGAAGATACCATATGAGGAGATTAAAATGTGTTAAGAACATAGTCTAATTTGATCCAATTAATATATTTTACATAATTAAAAACTTAAGATAGTTTAGGCTGAGCAAAGTTTGGGATTTTTTTTTAAAGTTGAGAGCTATGATTATTCTGTTTTGTAATTCATTTTAGTACAGATGCCTCTTAAAACTTACACCACGTACTTAATTTTAAAATAATGTCATAAATGGTTTTAAAATTTGCTAGGGGAAATTGGAATTGTAAAAATTTAGCTCAGGTAGAAATACAGAAGTATTTCTGATCAATGACTTTTTTAAAAATTTGTTTTCAAGGTAGGGTCTCGCTTTGTAGCCCAGGCTAACCTGCAATTCACTATGTATTCTCAGGGTGGCCTTGAACTCACAGCAATCCACCTACCTCTGACTCCCGAGTGCTGGGTTTAAAGGCATGTGCCACCACGCCCAGCTCAATGACATGGTTTTTTAAAAACAATATTTATTTATTTGACAGAGAATGAGGCAGATAAGAGGTGAGGCAGAGAGAGAGAGAGGGAGAGAGAGGGAGTGAGCGAGCGAGCTAGAGAGAGAAAAGAAGAGAGAGAATGGGCACGTGAGGGCCTCTAGCCAGTGCAAATGAACTCCAGATGAATGTACCACTTTGTGCATCTGGCTTTACAGTGGGTATTGGGAAATCAAGTCTGGGTCCTCAGGCTTTTTATGCAAGTGCCAAACTGCTGAGCCATCTCTCTAGCCCATGAGTTTTTAATATTGTTTTAGGCAGTATTATTTTGGGAGTTTATGTTTTAGTGTTAGTTTACTCCGATTAAAGTTATAAGTATAAAATTATACTCAAATTATTGGTGAACTAGTATATGCAATTACCAGTGATAGTGTATTTTAAGTTTTTTTTGTCTTTTGTTAATATTTTATTAAGCAGACTTGATTCTACACAAAAGACTAACAGTCCCAAGAATTTCATTTCACTGGCCTATTACCTTCTACTGCATATTTTGTATTGTGCTTTTATCCTCAGTTCTTTTTTGTTTGTTTTTGTGTACCCAGGTGAGAGTTTAGTCAAACTTTATTTAGTGATATGTAACAGATTTTAATAGCATTTAAATTTATATAGTTTAAAGAAATTATAATGTACAAGTAGTAAGGAGATCTGGTGAGAAAGCTTAAGTGACTTCTTTAAAGCCAGGAAGAGAATATAGAATTAATTATTCAATGCAAACCATTGTTGAAATTCCATAGCTATATTTATTTCCATGTAAGCTCTTTAAGTGGAAAATTGTGAAATCTTTTCACAATATATATATTGTGATATATATATATATATATTTAAATTCTCTTCAAAGGGAGATGACAGTCTCAAAATAAAGAAAGTAAAAGCTCTTTATGGTAAAACTACAAATTTCATGCTTAACTAGACGTCTTTCCATAAATGGTTAACTGGTCTGCTGAATTCCACAAATACTTGCTGGCATTGAAATGATCTTTTTTTTTTTTTTTTTTTTTTTGCTTGTTATCGAGAAACTTGTACTTGTAGAAAATGCCTTGGTGAAATTCAAGATTGTATACTATGGGCAAATAGTCTTGCTTTAATCACCTAGAATCTCATGACTATTGATCTATATTCTTGTAAGTTTGAATCATAAAAATAATTCATTAGACTTCAAGTTTTAGAAGTTTTTCATTGGCTAGAGTGAATAAGCATTTTATTTTTTAATATTAGTTGTCATAAATAAATAAAGACATCTGCTTGTGGTTTGCTTTGACCTAATTCTGTCTCAGAATGCATACCACCTGGGTATTCATGAACATTCTTTTTTCTTGTTCCCAAGCCCTCAGAGTAATTTGGTATTGTAATGAGGGCCAATTACAAAGTCACTATAGGTGTCTGTGTTTACTGTGGCTAAATCACCAAAGCGAAATGATAAATAGATAACTGACAGTTTGAGTGAAAAGAGCTTAAAGTGAGATAACGCTCCAGTTGACAGACTCCCCTGGGGTTAGGGTTACATTGCGAAAATGGATGAGCTCTTGGATTTACTATCAGCCTGGACTGGGCTGTCTTTCTAAGTGCCCTTAATGTGTAAACTTTCTGATTTTTTGGCTTGATCTGTAAGCCCATGTGTTTTTGTTTACTGTTTCTTTTATTAAAGTGCTCTCATTCTAGAAGAGTATGTGCTTATCTGAATGGGTTATTTTTTTATTTTAATTAAGAAAAAAATTAGTTTAACTTGACCTAGAAATGTGAATGCTGAAAGCCATTTTAGATATAGAATATGGTTTTTGTTTCTTCAAATGAGACTTAATATGTAAGAATAAAGTCATTAAATAGATAATAGGCATAGCATCTGAGGGCACCTTAGTGATTATAAGGTTAGATTTCAGAATTGAATGGGAGGTGCTTAGACTGAAAAAATATTGACCATCCTATTATTAAGGTAGGAGTATGTCAGATTCAGTATATAAAAAAAAATTGGCACATTTCAGCTGTCTTTGGATTCTAGAATCACAGAATTTCAGAGGAAGTATAGTTGACAAGTCAGGAGGAATCCTTAAAAGGTTCTGGTTCCATGACCCTGAGGCTTGTGTCACATGAGAACAGTGAGCCCTGAAGTATGCCCGGTCAGACAAGTAATTAGCAGGAAAGTTTAGGAACCAGAACTCAAGTTTTCCAACTCCTATATCATTGCTATTTTGGTTACATTAGAAGCAAACCCAAAAGTTATCATGAAAGCATGGGGAAGCTAACACAATATGAAGGATTTAGAAACACAGTAGATGTTAGACAAAGTAGACACAATCATCTAGAACCTGAACCAAATAGAGTTATGTGAGCTTTTTTCCTGTTTTCAACTGTGGAGAGGCATCAGGTAGCATTCCTGAACACGGTTGGCACAGTGCTTTGGACAACAGTCTTCAGATGTTCCATGTCTTATCTTTGTTTGTATTTGCTTACTTACTTTTTTTTCTTTAAATTTTTAAATTTAAATTTTATTTTATTTTTCAAGGTAGGGTCTTACTGTAGCCCACAATGGCCTGGAATTCACTATGTAGTCTGAAGTTGGCCTTGAACACTAAGAGATCCTCCTACCTCAGGCTTCCAAGTGCTGTAATGAAAGGCATGTACTACTACACCCGGCTTACATTCTTTTGTATGTTATGACTTTGGAGGTTTACTGTGTTTCTCGCAATTTATAGGCATATTAATGTATATAATGATGTATGTTTTGAAAACAGATTCTTCATTTGAAGAGTTCTTAGATAAAAATATAGATAATATATAGATAAATGTCTCTATATATATTTAAAAGGACCCATGTAAGCCAGATGCAGAGGATAGTGCATGCTTGTGGAGTTTATTTGCAACAGCTGAAGGCCCTGGCATACCTATTCTCTCTGTCTGCCTCTTTCTCTTTCTCCCTGTCAAAGAAATAAATAAACTTCATTAGCTATACTTAAAAAAAAAAGAAACACCACATTTATTTTTTTTCAATTTGTACATGGACTTGATGAACAATGGCTCATTATTGAGCCACTTAGTGTCAGAAGATAGGAAATTGGCTGGGCGTGGTGGCACGTATCTGTAATGGCAGTACTCTGGAGGCTGACATTTTGTCGTAGCACAATTCCAAATTTGAGGCCATCTAGGCTACACAGCAAGAACCTGTCTATAAAAGAAAAGAAAAGACACAAAGAAAAGTAGGCTAGGTGTGGTGGCGTACACCTTTAATCCCAGCACTTGGGAGGTAGAGGTGGGAGGGTCACTGTGAGCTTGAGGCCAGCCTGGGACAGCAGTAAGGAGGCAGAGGTAGGAGAATTGTCATGAGTTCAAGGCCACCCTGAGACTACAGAGTGAATTCCTGGTCAGCCTGAGCTAGAGGAAACAAGAGCCAATAGAAATTCCTCTCCTCCTTTGCCCAGTCATTCAATTCTCTTTTTAACATATTTATTTATTATTTGTTTGCATGTATGCATATAGGCGAACGCAGACACCTGTGCCACTTTTTATTTCCGGCTTCATGTGGGTGACTGGGGAATTGAACCTGGGCCAGTAGACTTTGAAAACAAGTGTCTTTGACCACTCAGCCATATTTTCAGTCTCTCTCCTCCATCCTTAATTCTCATCCTTAAAAGTAGCCAATGGTATCATTGCTCTGCTTATCTTTTCAGAAATGCTTTATGCCTAATATCATAGTCACAACAAACAATTTAAAAAATACTCATCTCAGGTTAATCTGAGGCATCTGTAGCTCTTGCTGTCTCATTCTCAGTCATTATAGTATCTTTAAAATTGGTTGTAAAATTGATTGTAACCAGGAGTGATGGCTTGGGCTTATAATCCCAGCACGAGGATCACTTGAACCCTTGAATTCAAAGTCAGCATGGGCAACATAATGAGGCCGAAGGCTGTCTCATAGAGGGGGCAAAAGGCATGTTATAAATAATATATTATCTGCTTTCTTTGTAAAATACTAGCTTTGTGGCTTTAACAGTGTTCTTTATTTTATTCCACATTTTCCAAAATTGGTTCACATTTCAGTTATATATGTTTGTTTGTAGGGAAAATCCTGCTATCTGTACCATGGAGTTCATAAAATTGGTAATCAGCAAACCTTACAGACTCTTGGAGGGATGTGCAAAGCCTGGGACATAGAAGAGCTTGTCAGCCTAGGTAAAAAACTGAAGGCATGTCCATATTACACGGCTCGAGAACTAATAGAAGATGCCGACATAGTATTTTGTCCTTACAACTACCTTCTAGATGCACAAATAAGGGAAAGTGTGAGTATATGGGTAAAAAAAGAATGCTTTTCCTACTTGTTTGGTTATAAGTAGTGAGGTTTTAATGGCTTATTTTCAGCTTTCATGTGTTTACTTTTAGCTTCATTTTGAATTTATGTAAATCAGTTTATATAAACATATAGAAACATATTCTAAGGTGAACTAAGAACGGCATTTTAGGGGCCATGGAGATGACTTAGTGGATGCTATTCAAGCCAGAGTACCTGAGCTCAAGCCACAGTCCTTATGTGAAAAGGTGAGCCAGGCGTGGTGGCACACTCCTTTAATCCCAGCACTCGGGAGGCAGAGATAGGAGGATCACCGTGAGTTCGAGGCCAGCCTAAGACTACATAGTGAATTCCAGGTCAGCCTGAGCTAGAGTGAGACCCTACCTTGAAAGAAAACAAAATAAATAAATAAAAAGGTGAAAGCCATGGTGGGCTTCTGTAATCCCAGCATATGGACAGCAGGATGAGAGGGAAGTATGGACATGAGAATTTCCTGGAAGCCTGTGCTGTGAAAGTTGTCCTCTGCCAACCTCCCCCCACCAAATGGGCACACCATTGTATGCACATACACATCACATACATTCATACAAAAAATAACCTTAAAAGTAAGAACTGAATTTTTTTTTTTTTTAAACATGAAGATGCTGGTTTTTTTTTTTTAATTAATTAATTTATTTATTTGAGAGCGACAGACACAGAGACAAAGACAGATAGAGGAAAGAGAGAGAATGGGCGCACCAGGGCTTCCAGCCTTTGCAAACGAACTCCAGACGCATGCGCCCCCTTGTGCATTTGGCTAACGTGGGTCCTGGGGAATTGAGCCTCTTACCGGGGTCCTTAGGCTTCACAGGCAAGTGCTTAACCACTAAGCCATCTCTCCAGCCCTGAGTTTTTTTTTTTTTTAATATATATTTTACTTATTTATTTGAGAGAGAGAGAGAGAATGGGCGCACCAGGGCCTCCAGCCACTGCAAATGAACTCCAGATGCATGCATCCCCTTGTGCCTCTGGCTTATGTGGGTCCTGGAGAGTCAAACCAGGATACTTTGGTTTTGCAGGCAAGCACCTTAACCATGATGCCATCTCTCCAACCCTCATTGAGCTTTTGAGTAATGAACTTCAGAGTTTGTCTGGTTTTAGAAGTATCTATTTGTTACAGTTTAAGACAAAAAGTAAATTACTTCGTGTTTTCTTGTTACTACTTTCTTTAGATCTGACTGTGCAGTTTTTGTTTTTTGTTTTTCCAAGGTAGTATTTCACTCTAGTCCCAGGCTGGCTTCAAACTCATGGCAATCCTCCAACCTCTGCCTCCTTGGCACTGGGATTAAAGGTGTATGCCACCACGCCTGGCATGCAGTTTTTATTATATCTTTTAATTTAAGAGTTAATAGGCCTTGTGTTTAGGTCTATTGTTGGTACTCTGGCTGTGCTGTCTCTTACTGTTTGCCTTTCAACTAGACATTAAACATGAGAATGCTAGATGATGATAATAATGATGGTCTTGGTTCTTCTAGGTAGGGTCTCACTCTAGCCCAGGCTGACCTGGAATTCACTCTGTAGTCCCAGTCTGGCCTCAAACTCACAGCAGTCCTCCTATCTCTGCTTCTTGAGTGCTGGTTTAAAGGCATGTGCCACCATAGCTAGCAGTATTATTTTTACTATATCTTACTTAAAATTTTATTTTTCTGTTTGTTTTGGGGTATGTTCATTTTTCTTAAGTTTGTATTCAAGATACTTAGTGGGATACAAAACTGCCTGTTCAGCTGTGTTTTCTTTTTTTTATATATTTTGTTTATTTTTATTTATTTATTTGAGAGCAACAGACAGAGAGAGAAAGAGGCAGAGAGAGAAAGAATGGGCGCGCCAGGGCCTCCAGCCACTGCAAATGAACTCCAGACGCGTGCGCCCCCTTGTGCATGTGGCTAACGTGGGTTCTGGGGAATCAAGCCTTGAGTCGGAGTCCTTAGGCTTCACAGGCAAGCGCTTAACCGCTAAGCCATCTCTCCAGCCCTGTGTTTTCTTTTTAGTTTGTTTTTTAAAAATATTTTTATACATTTATTTGAGAGAGGAGCAGAGAGAGAGAGAGAAGAATGGGTGTGCCAGGGCCATCAGCTGCTGCAAACAAACTCCAGATGCTTGTTGTGCCACTTTGGGCATCTGGCTTACATGGGTCCTGGGGAATTGAACCATAGTCCTTTGGCTTTGCAGACATGCGCCTTAACCACTAAGTCATTTCTTCAGTCCCCCATGTCAGCTGTGTTTCTAAAACTGCCAACTTCAACCCTTCAAAAGTTACTGTTCCCCTGAAGATACAGTATCTTTTGATTACCGTTTTGTTGAGGTGCTCTGCACCTTCTTTATTTGTCCTGATTGGAACCCTCATCTTTGAAACTCCAGTCTACTTTCTGTTTTTCCATGGTTCTTCCTTAGTCATTTTCAGTCCTGTACATATTGTTATTTTCTCAGCATAACTCACTGGTAACTGCTTTGTAACACATCTTTGTTTTACTAGTTAGGATTCTCTATTACAGGTTACATAAGCCTAACTTTAAAAAGAGCTTAAGAGGTAAGCTGGGCATTGTGGCTCCCGTCTTTAATCCTAACACTCAGGAGGTGGAAGTAGGGAGAATCACCAGGATTTGAGGCCAGCCAGTTGCACTACAAGAGTGCATTCCAGGTCAGCCTGGGCTAGACTGAGACCCTGCTTCTAAATGTATGAACAAATAAAGAAAGAGCTTAAGAGGGGCTGGGGAGATGACTCAGTGAGCTAAATATTTCCCATGCAAGCATGAGCATCAAAGTTCAGATCCCTAGTACCTACATAAAATGTCAGGTATTGTGGTATGTGCCTGGATCCCAGCCCTGGAGAGAAACACACATGGGATCCCTAAGTTCTCTAGCTAGCGGTGAGCTCCCAGGGCCATGAAAGATCCTGTCTCAAAGAATAAAATAGAGAGTGATTGAGAAGGACACCTGGCATTTACCTCTGGCCTCTGCACACACATCTGCAAACACAATGCACAAACACCACACATACATACACATGCAAAAATAAAAAAGAACTAAAGAGACTGGGGAGCTAGGCCGGTCAGCAGAGTGCTTGCCTTGCAAATGTGAGGGAGGACCTGAGCTCAATGTCCAGACCCCATGTAAAATGCTGACATTCACACGTCATTCTAGCACTGACAGGTAGGAGGATCCCTGGGGCTTGTTGGCCAGCTAGTCTAACCTAACTGGTGAACTCCAGCTAGGGAGAGACCCGAAATGAAAAAAACTGGACAGTATTCTTGAGGCACAATGCCTGAGGTGATCTGGCCTATACACATACACACACAAATGAACTTAGAAATACTTGTGTGGTGGTTTGATTCAGGTGTCCCCTATAAACCAAGGTGTTCTGAATGCTAGGTTCCCAGCTGATGGAGATTTGGGAATTAACGCCTCCTGGAGGCAGTGTATTGAGGCTTATGGGTGTTATAGCCAGTTTTCCCCTGCCAGTGTTTGGCACACTCTCCTGTTCCTGTTGTCTACCATATGTGGGCCAGGGGGTGATGTCCAACCTCTGCTCATGCCATCACTTTCCCTGCCATCATGGAGCTTCCCCATGAGCCTATAAACCAAAATAAACCTCTTTTTCCCCACAAGCTGCTCTTGGTCAGGTGATTTGTATCAGCAATGCTAAACTGCATCAACTTGACTGGTTTTTATAGGTGCATGTTGTTTGTGCATTTGTATGTTTGCACACATGTGGAGTCAAGAAAGTGACATCAGGTATCTTTCCCACTCTCCATCTATTTATTGAACCATGGTGTCTCAATTGAACACAGAGCTCACTGATTTGGCTAGGCTAGATAGCCAGCTTGACCCAGGGGTTCCCATGTAAATGCCACCGCACTCACCCAGCATTTAGATGGGTTCTGGGTATGCATGCACGGTGAGTGCTCCATCCTTGGAACCATCTCCCCAGCCCCGTAACTCTTCTTTGTGTTGGTTCATTCTGAGGCACGCTGTTTGCTTGTGGGACCGAAGACAAGCAGTTAAGCTGATCTGAAGGAAAGATCATGAGCTCATGTTAATCCCCTCAACTGACTGTAGCTTGGATGGCATATCCATCCCTGAGTCTGAGCCCGTCACTGTGACCACAGAAGACTGGAATACTCTATGTAACTGATGAACTGGGTTACGAGCTTTGCCCTTGTTGTGAGTGGTGTTGGCAGATTTATAGATTAATAGCCTGCCTAGTACCACATAGGAATTGGGGAAGAACAGTGTTTAAAGTGAAGGATTGCAGGATGCCTAAAATGAGGCAAATGCTTACAGCCTCCATTATGGTAGTGTTTTGGGAATCGTTTGAGTCTTGTGGTGGTGTGTACTTTGAAGGTTTTGTATTCAGGGATGAGATTGTATCTTATTTAGTAGAGTGCTGACCTAGCGTGCACAAAAGCCCAGGGGGGGGAAAAAAAGCCAGGTGTGTTGGTGCATGCCTTTAATCCCAGCACTTGGCTCGGGAGGCAGCGGTAGGAGAATCACAAGAGTATATTGAAAGCCCCTTCGTTGAGGCATTTTATACTCTTCTGTTTAGCCAATGATGCCTTGCTTGATCCATGCTCATTTAATAGGTATATTTTTATTGATAGATTTGTCAAGTATTTTGTGAATAAAAAATGGCAAACTCTGTGATGTGTATGAAATTAATTTATTTATTTACTTGCATGCTGAGAGAGAGAGAAAGACAGGTGAATGGGAGAGAGAGAGAGTGAGAGAGAATGGGTACACCAGTGCCTCTACCTGCTGCAAAGGAACTCTAGGTGCATGCGCCACTTTGTGCATCTGGCTTTACGTGGGTACTGGGGAATCGAATGCAGGTTGATAAACTTTTCAGACAAGCACATTATCCTCTGAGCCATCTCACCAGCCCGCCTCAAAAATTTAAGGCCCTGGAATCAGTTGTTTATATAATTGCACAGCAGTATTGGCGTATAGTGTTAATTTGTATTTAAGAGAGAGAGAGAGAGGGAGAGAGTGAAAGAGGCAGGTAGAGAGAAAGAATGGGGACAATAGGGCCTCTAGCCACTATAAATGAACTCCAGACTCATGCGCAGCATCTGGCTTATGTGGGTTCTAGGGAATTGTACCTGGCTTCTTAGGCTTTGCAGGCACACACCTTAACCGCTAAGCCTTCCCTCCAGCCCTGTAGTGTTACTTTTTAATTGAAGTCTTTTACTTGCTGCTCTTGAATCCATTTTGCTGAATGTTTTACAGGAAAATTCTTTTGTCTTTTAGATGGATATAAATCTGAAAGAACAGGTTGTTATTTTAGATGAAGCTCATAATATTGAAGACTGTGCTCGGGAGTCAGCAAGTTACAGTGTGACAGAAGTTCAGCTTCGTTTTGCTCGAGATGAACTGGACAGTTTGGTCAACAGTAACATAAGGAAGCCACACCATGAACCCCTACGAGCCATGTGCTATAGCTTCATTAAGTAAGAGGATTTGTGTTGGTTTTGTATTAAAAACGTGTTATGCCGGGAATGGTGTTGCACACTTTTAATCTTAAACTCCAGAGGCAAAGGTAGGAGGATCACTGTGAAATTGAGGCCAGCCTGGATTTACAGAGTGAGTTCCAGGTCAGCCTGGGCTAGAGAGTGAGAACCTGCCTTGAAACAACACAACAAAAAATAGGTAATTTTGCAGTTGGCGAACTTTGATCATCTACACTACTTGGGAAATGGGTTATTTGTTTCTAGTCAAACTTTTTGTCTTATTTAAAATTAAAAAGTACTCACAAAATAGGATATAATGAAAAGAACAGAGTTTAAAAATTGGTTGTGAATCCTATTTCTAATTTAGCAGGATAATTTAATAGCCCCACTTAGGGCATTGAACAGAAACTGAATTATTTGTTGTTATTTTGTTTGAACATGGTTTTCGTTAACATTTTAGAATTTTGGGTCATGGTTTTATTTATTGGTTTATCCTCCAATTGGAGTAGGATTCTAGTGGTGGGTTTTAGTTAGTGGGAAGATTTTTAATACTTTAAATTTATTTATTTATTTGCAAGTAGAGAGACAGAGAAAGAAGGAAGAAAATGGGCATACCAAGGCCTCTAGCCACTGCAAACAAACTCCATCTACATGTGCCACTTTGTGCATCTGGCTTTAAGTGGGTACTGGGGAATCAAACCCAGGACATTAGGCTTTGCAGGCAAGCACCATAACTGCTGAGCCATCTCTTCAGCCCATACTGCTGTCATTTCTAATCAGAATAATCTTTTTGAAATTTAATTTTTTTCTCAATTTTTATTAACATTTTCCATGATTATAAAAAATATCCCATGGTAATATCCTCCCTTCCCCCCAGAATAATCTTTGATACAAATATTTTATTTAGTTTTGGTTTTTGAAGGTAGGGTCTTGCTCTAGCCCAGGCTGATCTAGAATTTACTCTGTAGACTCAAGGTGGCCTTGAACTCACCATGATCCTCCTACCTGTGCCTCCCGAGTGATGGGATTAAAGGCGTGCACCACCATGCCTGGCATCAATGAATATTTATTTCAAATATTCTGTTATGTGTTAATATATAGAATATTAATTTATAGAGTACTATTTTTTTGAGGTAGGGTCTCATTCTGGCCCAGGCTGACCTGGAATTCACTATGTAGTCACAGGGTGGCCTTGAACTCATGGTGATCTTCCTATCTCTGCCTCCCGAGTGCTGGGATTAAAGGCGAGTGCTGGGATTAAAGGCGTGCGCCACCACGCCCGGCTAGAGTAGTTCTTTTTAATGTACAGTAAGGATAAACACCTAATGCTTGACTTGCAGATATTAGTCAAATGAAGCAGTATGATTCCATGAAAAAAATCATGTGCTTGAGTCTTTAAAAAATTTTTTAAAAAATTTTTATTTTATTTTTTATTTATTTGATAGAGAGTGTGCATGGGAGAGAAAGAGGTAGACAGAGAGAGAATGGGTGCACCAGGCTCTTCAGCTGCTGCAAATGAACTGTAGATGCATGTGCCACCTTGTGCATCCGGCTTATGTTGGTCCTGGGGAGTTGAACCTGTGTCCTTTGGTTTTGCAGGCAAGTGCCTTAACCACTAAACAATCTCTCCAGCCCTAACAATTAAAAACAAATTGAATATATTTTATTTATTTAAGAGAGAGAAAGAGAAAGAGGGAGGGAGAGAACGAGGCAGATAGAGAATGAGTGCACTTGTCCTCTATCCACTGCAAACGAATTCCAGACTCATGGGCCACCTTGTGCTTTAGTGGGTAGTGAGTAATCACACCTGGGTCCTGAGGCTTTACAGGCAAGCACCTTAACCATTGAGCAATCTCTCCAGCCCAGCTTGATTTTTTTGGGGGGGGGGGCGTTATAGGGTCTCACTCTAGCCCAGGCTGACCTGGAATGCACTATGTAGTCTCAGGGTGGTCTCAAACTCATGGAGACCCTCCTACCTCTGCCTCCTGAGTGCTGGGATTAAAGGTGTACGCCACCACGCCCATCTTGATTCTGTTTAGTGAGAACTTATTTCTCAGTTATATAAATACCTATTTTGCAATAGGAAAGACACAAGTTTTTTAAAGTTGTATCAGGCCTTACCTATATCCTGAGAACTGCAAGGAATACAAACCCATGCGTGACAATGACAACAGTTCTCTTGTTCTAAGGGTGCTAATGGTTGACAGAATTGTTTTATGCTTTTTTCAGTTGGCTAGTCGCAAACTCTGAGCATCTTGTAGAAAGGGACTATGAATCTTCTTGTAAAATATGGAGTGGAAGTGAAATGCTCTTAAATTTACATAAAATGGGCATCACTACTGCTACTTTTTCCATTTTGCAGGTAAGGTTCTTTTCCCCCACCTATGGCCCTCATTTAGTCAATTAGAAGTGATGTAGTTGGGAACAAGCCCCTAACACCTCTGGGAAATAATATGGAAATTTTAAAAAAATTCACAATTTAGTTTTAGTATCTTATTGGTTAAATCTAAATCATTTTTAAGTGATAGCATGAGTAAATGATGGTTGAAACGTACTATTATTTGGTAGTAAGTTAAAGGCTTAGAGAGTTTGATTCCTTTACTCAAAACAAAAAGGAAGCAATATTGTTAGTTGTATATTTATTGTGTCATGCTGGATGTGGTGGCACACGCCTTTAATCCCAGCTCTCAGGAGGCAGAGCTAGGATGATCACCGTGAGTTTGAGGCCACCCTGAGACTACATAGTGCATTCCAGGTCAGCCTGAGCTAGAGTGAGACCCTACCTCAAAAAACAAGAAAAAATTATTGTGTCAATTACAAGGCTTAAAGTTTTGGAAATTAAAAAGAAGACATTAATACTTTATCTACTGTAACTTAGGTATTATAAGTCTAGGATTTATGAGTAGAGATCATGAGTGGAATATAAATTTTTATTTTTTCAAGGCAGGCTCTCACTTTAGCTCAGGCTGACTTGGAATTCTCTATGTAGTCTCAGGGTGGCCTCAAACTCACAGTGATCCTCCTACCTCTGCCTCCCTAGTGCTGGGATTAAAGGCATGTGCTATCATGCCTGGAAAAATTATTTTATTTTATTTGAGAGAGAGAGAAAGAAGCAGAGCCATTGCAAATGAACTCCAGATGCAAGTGCCACCCTGAGCATCTGGCTAACATGGATCTGAGGAATCAGACCTGGGTCCTTAGGCTTTGTAGGCAAGCCATTTCTCCAGTTCATGAGTAGACTTTTATGACCTCTTATCTTAAAGCTGCATGTGGAATTTTATATGTTTTTGCACATTTTTCTGGGTTTAGATTTCATCATTTTATGTTCTCCCATTTAATTATTTAAACTGAGAGACTTTTTTTTTTTTCCCAAATAGTTTTAGGTTTGGAGGAAAATTGAACAGAAAAAGCTCAGAATTCTCATTTTGCTCACTCCCACCACATATTTCCATATTTTTGACAATAGTGTAATAGAGTATATTTGCTATAGTTGGAATCAGTATTGATTCATTATTATCAGCTAAAGTCCATAATTTACCTTATGATCTCCTCTTTGTGCTGCATGGTTCAACTAGGCTTTGCCTAGTTATCCACTGTTATAGCACCACGTAGAATACAGTGTCCTGAAAAATCCTCTTTGTTACACCTATTGTCATCTTTACCACGCTTCTGCTAAAGCCCAGGCGACTGCTGATCCTGATGCTGTAGTGCTGTCTTTTCCATCCCAGACGTGCAGCGCGCAAACCAACCAGCAAATGACCAGAATGCGTTCTTAGAATTTGGCACTGCTCATGCACTACAATTTCAAATGCGTGTTTCATTCGTATTTCATGGTTCCTGGGTGAGGTTTTTCCTTCTTGCCCTACTCTGTCCCCTTCATGCTTAATATGCTAACTTCTTACAGGGACATTTTTCTACAGTTCTTCAAAAAGAAGAAAAAGTTTCAATTTACGGGAAAGAGGAGGCTATCGAAGTACCTATTCTGAGCGGTTCAACTCAAATCATGCTCAAAGGACTCTTTATGGTGCTTGACTATCTTTTTAGGGAAAACAGCCGGTACGTGAAGATAACTGGTTTGTGTTTTTCTTCTTTTAAAAACCAACCTAGCCAGTGCTAATGTATATTTAATGCATAATAATTTTAGATGTGCAGGAGATTCTTAAGCAAATGTTATGATGTATTTGTTCTTACTTGTTGGCACAGACTTAGATCAACTGAAATTAGTCTTTCATTAATGAAATGAATATTGAAATTAGCAAGTAACTGCGTTTAACCAATTCATTGTTAAATTTATGATTCTCCAGGGCCAAACATAAGCCTTTACAACTTTTTTTTTTTTTTTTTGAGAGAGAGAGGGAAGGAGAGTGGGAAGAGGCAGGTAGAGAGAGAATGGGCACTACAGGGCCTCCAGTCACTGCAGACAAACTCCATATGCTTGTGCCACCTTGTGCATCTGTCTTACGTGGATGATGGGCATCGAACCTGGGTCCTTAGGCTTAGCAGGCAAGCACCTTAACCACTAAGTCATGTCTTCAATCCACAACTTCATTTAAGTATTATTTGGATCTATGGCTAATAGTAGCAGAGAGTTGTTAACTCCCCCTCACCACCCCTAGTAAGTCTTTTCCTTATAGTTTATAAAACAGCTAATGAATTTGTGAAAAATAAAAAATGGCCAAGTCATCTTCCCTTACCTCTTCTTTTGCTTGGGTCTGGTTTTTTTTTGAGGGAGTCTAATGTATCCCAGAATGGCCTTGAACTCACTATGTACCAAAGATGGCCTTTGAACTCTGATCTTTCTGCCTCTTCCACATGGGTGCTGGGATTACAGATATGGACCACCATGCCTTGATAGTTTTAGTATTACCTGCTTCAAGAACTTTTAAAGTGTTTAAAAAATATTATTGTACATATATGCACACTCATAAAATTAGCATATTAACCATTAAATGTATAATCCAGCACCATAATGTACATTTGTAATGTACAATCACCACTACTATCTATTTCCAGAACCTTTTATCAATCCAAATAGGAATTCTGTACCTATAAAATAATTAGTCATGGACTGGAGAGATGCCTTGGTGGTTAAGGCACTTACCTGTGAAGCCTAAGAACCCAGGTTCATTCTCCAGTATCCACATAAGCCAGATGCACAAGGTGGTACATACATCTGAAGTTCGTTAGCAGTGACCAGAGGTCCTGGTATGCCCATTCTTTCTATCTGCTTTGCTCTTGAAAATAAATAAAATAGGCTGTGCATGGTGGCACATGCCTTTAATCCCAGCATTTGGGAGGCAGAGGTAGGAGGATCGCCATGAATTCGAGGCCACCCTGAGACTACATAATGAATTCTAGGTTAGCCAGAGCTAGAGTGAAACCCTACCTTGAAAAACCAAAATACTAATAACAAATAAAATATATAAAAATATAAAAATTACTATATTCCTTTTTATATTTTCTAATAACTTCGTTTTTTAATTTTTTTATTGACACCTTCCATAATTATAAACAATATTCCATGGTAATTCCTTCCCTTCCCCCACTTTCCCCTTTGAAACTACACTCTCAATCATATCCCCCTCCCCACTCAGTCTCTCTTTTATTTTGATGTCATGATCTTTTCCTTCTATTATGATTGTCTTGTATAGGTAGTGTCAGGCATGATGAGTTCATGGATATCCAGGCCACTTTGTGTCTGGAGGAGCATGTTGTAAGGAGTCCTACCCTTCCTTTGTCTCTTAAATTTTTTCTGCCACCTCTTCTGCAATGGACCCTGAGCCTTGGAAGGTGTGATTAGAAATATTTCAGTGCTGAGCACTCTGCTGTCATTTCTTCTCAGCACCATGGTGCCTTCTGAGTCATCTCAAGGTCACTGCCGTCTGAAAAGATAAGCTTCTGTAATGAAAAGTGAGAGTAGCATTAATATATGGGTGTGAACATTAAAAGAAGTGCTTACTGGGCAGTTTGGTGAGCATAGTATATACATTTAGCCAGACACCAGCAGACATTACACCCTTAGGGTTCACGACTACCTCTGTTGTAGGTTTTCAGTCTCAGGGATGTATTCCCTCCCAGGGAGTGGGTGTCCAGTCAAATTAGAGGGCGGTTAGTTTCTCCCATAACAGACATGCCACTATTATACCTGTTGGCTCATTTGGCCTGGTTGGCCAAATTTAAGGCTTGGAGTGTCCACTGTTGCGTATCTTCCTGGTGATTTCCCTCTCTCCCATCGAACTGCATGCAGCGTGGCTTTTTCCAGCTTTCTGTAGTTGGTCTACATGGAGGAGGTTTTCATCTCAGCTCCAGGAGGATTTCTCAGTGACCTTGCAGCCCAAGTATGTGGAATCTTCAGCAATAGGGTCTTACCATCTATTCCTGGGGGGAAACCAAGAGCCTTGGCAGTGGCTTGTAATGTTTTGGGGTATCAGGAACCTCCCTGGCCAACAACTCACTGGAAGGTATCCTATCCCTGGCACTGAAAATTTTCTAGCAACAATCCATGGCTTAGTAACTTCTACTTTCAAACTATAAGATTATTCTTCCTAGTTATTTCATCTAAAAGCAATCATACATTATTTGTTCTTTTATTTCTGGCTTATTTCACTTAGTATTATGTTCTGAGAGATTATCTGTGTAGAGCATGTATCAGAATTTCATTCCTCTTTATGGTTGTATAATCTACTATATAAGTATGTCATGTTTTGTTAATCCGTTTTGAAATTTTGGTAATCTATTTTGAAATTGTTGGCATCTGGTTTGTTTCTATCTTTTACCTACTATGTATTTTGCTACACTATGAATAGTTGAGTTTAGATGTCTTAATCTTTCCTCAATTCTTCTGGGCATGTATGTTTACTTGGGCATGGAATTGCAAAATCATATGATAATCCTGTACTTAACTTTTGAAGAACAGCTGCAGTGTTTGGGCTAACAACTACTGCACCATTTTACCTACAAAAACAGTGTAGGAGGGTTTTGGTTTCTTCATATCCTTGCTCATGCTTATGATTTTGTGGGGATTAAAAAATATATATATATGTATACATATGTGGGCTGGAGGGATGGCTTAGTGTATAAGGTGTTTGCCTGCAAAGCTACAGAACCCAGGTTTGAATCCCCAGGACCCACATTAGCCAGATGCACAAGGGGGAGCACATGACTGGAGTTCGTTTGCAGTGGCTGGAGGGCCTGGCGTGCCCATTCTCTCTCTGTCTCCCCCTCTTTCTCTGTCAAGTAAATAAATAAATAAAAGTTAAATATATATTTTGCAAGGAGGAGTGGGGAGAAGAAGGGAGAGAGACAGTGACAGAGAAAATGGGGTGCTAGGGCTTCCAGCCAGTGCAAACTCCAGACACATGCACCAGTTTATGCATCTGGCTATACATGAGTGCTGAGGAATTTAACCCTGGTTATTAGACTTTACAGGCAAGTACCTTAATCACTGAGCCATCTCTCCAGCCAGGATTTTTTTTTTTTTTTTGACATAGTAGTTATTTTAATGGCTATCAAGTAGTACTCCATTATGGTTTTGATTTGTATTTTCCAAATGACTCAAGATATTGTGAATATTTCTATATGCTTTATTGGCCAATTGTGTATCTTCCTTGAAGAAATACCTGTTTAAAGTCTTTTGGCTACATTTTAATTGGCATTTTTATTATTGGGTTATAGTAATTCTTCATATAATCTGGATATTAACACTGTATCAGATAAATGCTTTACAGATACTTTCTATTTTGTGGTTGTCTTTTTACTTTAAACTTTGTGTGAGAGTAGGTTCTTGTCTGCATACTTTGGGAGGAGGCCAGAGGGTAACATTCAGGTCAGCCATTACATCTTGTTTCAGGCAGGGTTTCTGCCAATCTCCTGAGAAGCTTTGTGCCCTCCTTAAGCTGCTAGGAAATTCTTCTGTCTGTGTCTCCTATTTTGCCAGCAGAATGCAAGGATTACAGAAGCCCATGTCTTTTGCTGGTTTTAAAAAATAGATTATTTTTATTTTTATTCATGTGAGAAAGAAAGAAAGAGGCAGAGAGAATGAGCAGGTCAGGACCTCAGCCATTGCAAATAAACTCAGACGCATATGCCACCTTGTGCGTCTGGCTTTTGTGGGTCCTGGAATTGAACCTGGGTTCTTGGCTTTGCAGGCAAATGCCTTATCTGCTAAGCTGTCCCTCTAGCCCTGCTGCTTGCTTTTACATGGTGTCTGACGCTTGGCTTGAGTGGGAATACCTTTTTTTTTTTGGTTTTTCGAGGTAGGGTCTCACTCTAGCCCAGGCTCTCCTGGAATTCACTATGGAGTCTCAAGGTGGCCTTGAGCTCACAGTACTCCTCCTACCTCTGCCTCCCAAGTGCTGGGATTAAAGGCGTGTGCCACCACATCCAGCTGAATACTTTTTTTAAAAAAATTATTTATTTATTTATTTGAGAGAGTGAGAGAGGGAAAGAGGCAAAGAGAGAGAGAAAGAGAAAGAGAGAATGGGCGCACAAGGGTCTCCAGCCACTGCAAATGAACTCCAGATGTATGCGCCCCCTTGTTCATCTGGCTTACATGGGTCCTGGGGGATTGAACCAAGGTCCTTTGGCTTTGCAGGCAAGCACCTTAACCACTAAGCCAGTTCTCCAGCCCTGAACACTTTTTTAAAAATTGAGAACTTTATTATATGAACTTATTGAAAATTGGTTATATTTCCATTGAGTTAATACTGTTATGGTCCCTCTCCCCTGCTCCCATTCCACTGAGGGCCCCTTGTCCACTGAGTCTGAGCCATCTCCCCAGCCCTGTCTTTTTACTTGTTAAAGATAGTATCCTTGGATGTAGAAGTTTGTTTTGTTTTGTCTATTCGTGTGTGTGTGTGTGTGTGTGTGTGTAGATTGTAATTTCCACTCCCTTCCCTCCTTTTTCCCTTCTCCTTCTCCTCCTTTTTCCCCTGCCCTCTCCTCTTCCTTCCCCTCCCCTCGCCTCTGGCTCTCTCTTTTTGTTTTTTATCCCCTTTTTTGAGACGGGGGTGGTCACTGTGTAGCCCAAACTGCCTGGGCCTCCTGTGGGCTGGGAGGACAGATACAAACACCTATCTGGGAAAATTTTTGTTCTTGTTGTTGCTCCAGTCTTGAAGTCAAATTTTCTCTCTTTTTTTCTGATGTTTCCTGTATTTTTTTTTAAAGATTTTTCTACTTTATTTCTTTTTTTTATTTTTATTTATTTATTTATTTATTTTTTAATTTTTATTAACATTTTCCATGATTATAAAATATATCCCATGGTAATTCCCTCCCTCCCTACCCCCACACTTTCCTATTTGAAATTCCATTCTCCATCATATTACCTCCCCATTACAATCATTGTAATTACATATATACAATATCAACCTATTAAGTATCCTCCTCCCTTCCTTTCCTGTATTTTTAGTGTCACATGTACAGTCATGGCCATATATGATGCCATGAAGAATTCCTCTTTTTTTCTTGTAGTTTTATAGTTTTTGGTCCTATTATTTTTATAAAGTTATCTTCATCATTGTTGAGTTCCTGATTTGAACTTTGAGGTCTGATCTTCCTAGAGGTCATGGAATAAATGGTAGGACAGTCTGAGGACACAGCCGTGAACACCATCCTTTGTTCTGGTTATGCCGAGGCATTTTAGCACTCTTCGTGGTAGACTCTCTAAGCTGCATGGGATCATATAGACTCTGCTTCAGTTACCTTCATTAAAAGATTATTAGGCTGAAACCCAGATTTTTAAAAATTTTATTATTGAATTAAAATTTTTTTAATTTAATTTTAGTTGAAAAGTATAATGTTCTTTATTTGTGCTCATTACAGTTTTTACTGCATAAAGATGAAGGTAAGTGTAGCGTGACTGCCCATGATGGCTCTTCATTACATCACCCCTAGGGATAAAATCTAACCCCCAACTCCCAGTGATCCAGCTCATTAAATTCACGGTAAACACATTTTTTTTTTTCTTCAAATCAGTAAGGTCCTTTTTATTCAGAACAATAATGTTAAGACATTTGCAGGGGAAAACACCATAAGTTTTATTCTGATAAAATAAAGTGCTGGATAAGTACTACCTGAATCTTTTTAGTCATTTTCACTTATCTTTTCTTCTTCTTCTTCTTCTTCTTCTTCTTTTTTTGTCTTTTGGTTTTTTGAGGTAGGGTTTCACTCTAGTCTAGGCTGACCTGGAATTCACTCTGTATTCTCAGGGTGGCCTCGAACTCAGGGCGATCCTCCTACCTCTGCCTCCCAAGTGCTAGGATTAAGCCCAGCTTCACTTATCTTTTCTTAAGTCAAAAGAGCTCTTTCTGTAGTATTAGCAAATCAAGGAAAGAAACCCGGGGGAAGAGGAGGAGGAGGAAGATGAAAAGAATGAGGAGGAAGGTGAAGAAAGGGCAGCGACAGGGAGGCAGAAAAGAGAAGTGCTTTTAGTAATGGATATCACTGTGTTTAACGAGTGACAAATAATAGAGATCAAAGCAATTTATGCAAGTTATCTTTAAAAGATATGCTTAAGGGACTGGAGAGATGGCTTAGCGGTTAAGGTGTTTGCCTGTGGTTAAGGTGCTTGCCTGCAAAGCCAAAGGTCCCAGGTTCGATTCCTCAGGACCCATGTAAGCCAGATGAACAAGGGGCCGTATGCATCTGGAGTTTGTGGCTAGAGACCCTGGTATGCCCATTCTCTCTCTTTCTCCTCTATCTTTGCTTGCAAATAAATAAAAAGAAAATCTTTAAAAGATATGCTTAAGCTTGAAGAAGGAACACTGTTGCTGACTTTTGATACTATGGCAGTAAGTTGCATACTAAAATACTTTTAATTCCTTAGATGCCCAGCTCTGGCTTGGCATGCATCACGCCACTGACATGCTTTAGCTCTTTTTGTGACTAAAAGTCATTCGCATTTCAATGTGATGCGGTGTGTAAACTTTCAGGTTAAATTTCAGCAAACTCTCTAAACCTAATCACACCATCAGCATAAGCAGGACAATGCTGGAGCAGTATGAAAGGCAGGTTACTTTAGTTTTCCCTTTATAGCATGATGTATAAAGGTGGCAGACCTAAATTTCAACTGGGTTAATGAGTTATAATAGATTTGTTTCCCAAGTTTAGCATTTCTGTAAATTAGAGAAAGAAACCTCAGATATGATGGAAAATAACAAAAACAAAAACCTTGAGCTCAGCTAGTTGGCAGTTCTAAAAATTGTCATGTTGCTGGGGTTGGTGGGGCACACTTTTAATCCCAGAACTTGGGAGGTAGAGGTAGGAGGATTGCCGTGAGTTTGAGGCCACCCTGAGACTCCATAGTGATGTCTACCTCAGAAAACAAAAACAAAACAAAACAAAAATCTGTGTCAAGTTGAAGTTGACCATCTGCTGCATAGAATGAATATATGCTAACATTCAGCAGTCAAGTTTAAGCCGGTGTATAGAGAAGATAGAGCACTTATGGTAACTGCAAATGGTGAATAAGTCCATAAGGTTTATGACTTAGCTTGGGTCCATCATGGGGAAAAGTAGCAGAAACAGGAGGAAAAGGGTAAAAACAGGGGTGAAGCTTGAAGAAGGAAGAAGCAGGAGGAAAAAAGGCTTAATTGTATAAAGTTCACAGATTCAAAAAGTATAAAGACACCACTGAAAAAACAGTTAACTCTGACCCAAATACCAAACAGCAAACAAAACTGGAATGGCCTTTGACAGACAACTTTAGAAATTTGAATGTGACATTTACATTTCTCAATTCACAAACAGTATATTATATGGTATAATCATATTAAATACTGGGAAACCAATCCTGTAACTTTGATGCTTATTAGCCAATGAGCACAGTGACATCAAGCCAAATGAATGCTGGTGTTATCAGAACAGTGCTCATTTATGAAACAACTGCTACCATTCGTGCTAAAATACAATGCTAAAATACAGTCAAATTATCATCTGTGAAGTGAGACGAAGGTCTCTAGCTTGTGTGGGATATGTGCTTTGTAACATATTCTATGATTCACGATGACATGGGCAGCAAGATACTGCAATGTGATAGGGTTTATGGGCTGGATCAAATTCTTGGCTATTTCCTTTTCATCCAGCACACCACTAGCAGTTTGTTTGTGTAAGTTTGTGGCATCAAAATGTGCACCTGACTTAATAAGAAGATTCATGATGTCCGGATGGTTGTTCAGAGCAGTGATATGTAGGGGACTGTTGTCATCGGAATCTCTGATGTTCACATCAGCACCACATTCTATCAGTATTGCAGTAACTTGCAGAGATGGAAACTTACAAACAGGGTACCGTCCTACACAGGTAGTATTCTTGTCCACAGCCAGATGCAGAGGGCTGAAGCTATTCTTTCCTCTTAGATGAAGCTTAGGAAATCTGTAGTCTGCTTTTTGAAATGGTCCTGTTCTGGAGTACAAGGAACTTTTTCTAATAAGCAAATTAGGTGCAAAATGATGGAAAGAGCCTTATTTAATTATAATTGATCAGGTGCACACAGTATGCCCATAAGATCATCAAAGATAACAGTCGTACCCAGCAAGCCCTTAGCCCTATCCTGTAGCATAAAGAACAGGTCTGCAAAAGACAGTAAGCTGCTGGTGGTCACTGGGCTTAAAGGGTCCAAATTGTTCTGCTGCATATCCAAAGCATATGTTGATGTGTCATTTAAAGTTTCCAGAATCTGCATAGACAGCACCTCTGTAGCTAATATATTAAGAGGTGTCAGGATGAGAAGGGCCAAGAATACGTTCTCTGATTAACAGCGCTTGCATTTTCATCTTGCGAGGATCAGCAGTAAGACCTTCTAACTCTTCTGCACTGTTCACCCTCTTAGCATAATCATAAGCCATTATTAGTGTCTGTGGTACTGGTTTACTAATATTAGTCCTATCACTGTACATCATGCTCATCACCTTTTTCCAGTATTTCAAAGCTGCAAGTGAGTATCTTTTTGACTACAAATGTAGCTCCCAAAAGTTCTAGAGCATTGATTGATACATTCTGTTTTGCTGGTCTGGGCATGATGTGTCAGAAAATCCACAACATTAGTGTGACCAGTGACACTTGCTGAAGGAAAGGGAGTCACTCCCTAACCATCCTTTTCCATTCTGGCACAATACATAAGAGGCGTCTTCATGATGTGTCCAACCTCCCAGATTCTGCACAGTCGTGTCGAGCAGCATTACCTCTGAGTTACAGCCTCAGCCCAGTTTCTTAGAAAATGTATGCCATCCTGTAGAACTGGTTCTTCAACACTTAAAAAAATAGATTTTATTTTTATTTATTTATTTATTTGAGAGAGAAAGAGAGAGAATGGGTGCGCCAGGGCCTCCAGCCACTGCAAACAAACTCCAGACACCTGTGCCCCCTTGTGCATCTGACTAACGTGGGTCCTGGTGAATTTAACCTGGGTCCTCTGGCTTTGCAGGCAAATGCCTTAATGGCTAAGCTATCCCTCCAGCCCCTTTAACACTTCTTTTTCTTTTTCTTTTTTTTATTAACATCTTCCATGATTATAAAAAATATGGTAATACCCTCCCTCCCCCCACTTTCCCCTTTGAAACTCCATTCTCCATCATATCCCTTCCCCATCTCAATCAGTCTCTCTTTTATTTTGATGTCATGATCTTTTCCTCTTATGATGGTCTTGTGTAGGTAGTTCAGACACTGCCCTTTAACACTTTTTCTATTAACATCTGCTCCCTTTTCAAGTACATACAGAGCAGTCTCTTTATGTCCTTTGCAACATGAAATCATCAAGCACCTATGCATGCCCATGCCCATGCCTGTCAGGATGCTTCCAAGTCGTCTTTGTGTTCTACAAGGTACTTGACTATTTCCAAATAGCCATCGAAAAAGGAGTTGAATTGGTTAAAGTCATGGTGTTGTCGGATACTCCGTGATTTAACAAAGACTGGACAACCTTCAGGTGTCCCACTGCAGAAGCAGCCCATAAGGGAGGCGCACCCTCAGTGGTTTTGCCATCAAAACTGACAGAGCCGCCGACTTCTATGGATGTATTGCATTGCTCTAGAAGGAATTTCACCATGTCCAGGTGCCCGTGCCTTGTAGCCATCAGGAGTGGTCATTTGTTTTTTTCAGAGATCAAGGAGGAAACCTCTTTGGATTTGCTTGCCATCATGAGCTGCATTAGACACTGCTGACGATCCATTTATGCCCAGTCGAGAGGCTGTGCTTTATTTAGCCTTCAGAGCCAAGCTCCAGCTTAACTCTACAGGAGCCAAAGTTCAATGTTGTCACTGCGCCCCAGGACAGACATAAAACCCCGAAGAGTATGTTCTGTCCTACTGCACTCCAACCCTGGGCTGGTGCCTCCAGCTGGCTGCTTGGCCTCGGGCTCTGCTTCCTGCTCAGATGGAAGCCAGAAACCACTGTCCCCGCCGCAGCCGCCCTGCTCCGCCAGAGGCTGCACAGCTCCTCCGTGCCCTGAGCCCCACAGGAATCTATTTTTTATTTTTATGTTTTAGGGAGAGGGAGAGAAAGGGAGAGAGACAGACAAGAATGGAGAGAGAGAGAAATGGCATGCCTGGGCCTCACCCACTGCAGTTGAACTCCAGGCGCGCCACTGAGTGGGCATGTGCAACTTTGCACTTGCCTCACCTTTGTGCATCTGGCTAACATGGGATCTGGAGAGTTGAACATAGGTCTTTGGGCTTTACAGGCAAGTGCTTTAACCACTAAGTCATCTCTCTAGCCCAGGACCCAGGTTTTTTTTTGTTTTTCGTCACATGCCTTTTTATTTATTTTATTTTTTCTCAGTTTTTCTTTTAATTTTTATTTATTTGAAAGCGACAGACACAGAGAGAAAGACAGATAGAGGGAGAGAGAGAGAATGGGCACGCCAGGGCTTCCAGCCTCTGCAAACGAACTCCAGACGCGTGCGCCCCCTTGTGCATCTGGCTAACGTGGGACCTGGGGAACCGAGCCTCGAACCGGGGTCCTTAGGCTTCACAGGCAAGCGCTTAACCGCTAAGCCATCTCTCCAGCCCTTTTCTCAGTTTTTATTAACATTTTCCATGATTATAAAAAATATCCCATGGTAATAACCCCTCCCCCCAGTTTCCCCTTTGAAATTCCATTCTTCATCATATCCCCTCCCCATCTCAATCAGTCTCTCTTTTATTTTGATGTCATGATCTTTTCTTTCTATTATGATGGAGATCCAGGATTTAGTGAGACATAAACATTTTGTAATTAATTGCTAATACTTAGAATTTCATTAAAATTACCTGCTTTCTCATGAAATTAAAAAAGTGTAATTTTTGGTTGACTTGCTTTAATCATAGCTCTGTTTTCTATTTTGTAACTGTCAATGTGTAATAGAGAGAGTATAGAGAGCTCAGAGCTGGGCATTGGACGGCATGAAGTTTGCTTCCACCATGATTTACATAATGTTTGACAATGAAATTGGAAAGTGGGCTGAATAAGGATAGATGTTAGATGGATTTTAGTATCTCCTGTAAGAATTGATTCATTATGCAATTTAATAGTTTAAATTAGAATTATTGAATTTAATTAGTGATGAGGACAATGTTATCTCAGTGGGAAGGCATGGCAGTCTCCCATGAGTTATTTCATTTTTTAAAAAAATTTCTCAAGCTGGGCATGGTGGCGCACACCTTTAATCCCAGTACTCGGGAGGCAGAGGTAGGAGGATCACCGTGAGTTTGAGGCCACCCTGAGACTCCATAGTGAATTCCAGGTCAGCCTGGGCTAAAGTGAGACCCTACCTCGAAAAACCAAAAAAAATTTTTTTTCTCATACATATATATAAACCTATAAAATTTTATTTATTTGAGAGAGAGAATGAGGCAGAGGGAGAGAGAGAGAGAGAAAGAGGAGAGAGAATGGGCACAGCAGGGCCTACAGCCACTGCAAATGAACTCCAGATGCATGTGCCACCTTGTGCATCTGGCTTATGTGGGTCCTGGAGAATAGAACTGAGGTCCTGTGACTTTGCATGCAAGCACCATAACTGCTAAGCCATCTCTCCAGCCCAGTTATTTCATTTTTGTTTTTGGCAATTACATACCTGTGCACATTATACTGTGATCATTTATACTTGCATAATCCTTTCTAATCCCCATTCTATGCCAGCTGAAGCTTTTTCCACCACTTACAGGTGGCTATACCACTGAAGAGCCTGACTCCTTCCCCCTTCCCCACCTACTAACTGTCATTGCTCCTCAGGAAAGAAGTTGCATTAGCTCATGACTTAGTGGGCACGGCTGCTCATGAGCCTCTGTCTCATCCATGGAGGAATGTTGACTAAATGGCTTTCTTTTTTTTCTTTTTTCTTTTTTTTTTCCGAGGTAGGGTCTCATTCTAGCCCAGGCTGATCTGAAATTCACTATGTAGTCTTAGGGTGGCCTCAAACTCACAGCAATCCTCCTACCTCTACTTCCCGAGTAGTGGGATTAAAGGCGTGTGCCACCATGCCTGGCTCTGACTCTTATGTAGGTCTTTTGCAGGTATTGGGTTGTTTTTTTTTTTAAATATTTTGTTCTTATTTATTTATTTGAGAGAGAGGGAGAGGGAGAGGGAGGGAGGGAGGGAGGGAGAGAAAACAGGCGCACCAGGACCTCCAGCCCTGTAAACTAACTCCAGATGCATGTGCCCCCTTATGCATCTGGCTTACGTGTGTTCTGGGGAGTTGAACCAAGGTCCTTTGGCTTTGCAGGCAAGTGGCTAAACTGCTAATCCATCTCTCTAGCCCCTCAGTTGGGTTTTAATATAATCAAGTTTTATATAATATGTAGTTGGATCAGTTTTATAATACTTGTTATTAATTCCACATTGTCTTTGCATTTAGATTTGCAGATGATTATAAAATTGCTATTCAACAGACATACTCTTGGACAAATCATATTGCTACTTCGGATAAAAGTGGGACTTTGGCTGTCCTACCAAAAAATAAGAAACGTTCGCGACAGAAAATTGCAGTTCACGTGTTAAACTTTTGGTGTTTAAATCCAGCTGTGGTAAGGTTATCATGTTGTGAATGGAAAGTTCATTTTGGTCGGTACCAACAATTATTTGAATGTGCTTGACTCTTTTAAAGATGATCTTACACATCTGTAATTTTGTTTCCTTGTAGGCCTTTTCAGATATTAATAACAAAGTACGGACCATTGTTTTGACATCTGGCACATTGTCACCTATGAAATCTTTTTCATCAGAACTTGGTGTTACATTTACTATCCAACTGGAGGCTAATCATGTCATCAGTAACTCACAGGTCACTTGTTTTTCTTTGTTTTGGGTGACCTTCCATCTTTTTACCTTAGTATAATTCTACATAGATAAATTAGTAGATGCCTTAAATGCCAACAAACCCTGATGGGTTTTTTTTGGCTTTTTTGAGATGGGGTCTTAATTCACTATGTAGTCTTAGGGTGGCCTTGAACTTACAGCCATCCTCCTACATCTGAGTGCTGAGATTAAAGGCGTTTACCATCACAACTGACTCCTGATAGGGAATTCACATTTTAGTTTTAGAATAAAAGAAAATTCTGTCGGCTGCTTAATAGCTTTTTTTTCTTTTTCCCTTGCTTTTCGAGGTAGGGTTTCACTCTAGCCCAGGCTGACTTGGAATTCACTATGTAGTCTCAGGGTGGCCTTGAACTCATGGCAGTCCTCCTACCTCTGCCTCCTGAATGCTGGGATTAAAAATTGCACTACCATGCCCAGCTTGTTTAATAGTTTAGTATCAACAAAATGTTATAATAGTAATATGTCAGCTACTTAGTAGTTTCATACTATCAACAAAGGAACTATTAATATTCTGTTGGATTCATAGACTGTACTACAGATTCTTTGTTTGAATATGTTTAATTTTTTTGTATAAAATTTTAAAACGTGCTGTATATTTTTATATAAATGAAAATGTTCCCAACTAAATTTTAGTTTTTCTTCTTTGTTTAGGTACACCTCTAATACTAACATATTTATATTCTAGGTTTGGGTTGGTACTATTGGTTCAGGCCCTAAAGGTCGGAATCTTTGTGCTACCTTCCAGCATACTGAGACATTTGAGTTCCAGGATGAAGTGGGAATGCTTTTGTTATCTGTGTGCCAAACTGTGGGCCAAGGAATTTTGTGTTTTTTGCCATCTTACAAGGTAAGGGAACATTTGTTGTAAGTTTTTTTTAACATCTAAAAAATTTCATGTAGGATTGCCGTGATAAGCTTGAATGAAAAGCAGCAACTCTACTATAGTTTGGAGCAGAGAGATAGAGAAAGCCTAGGATGCTATAAGTAGAGCTTAAAGGGAGATTCTGATGGGATCTTGGAAGACTACCATGTCTATAAAAATACAAAAGGGAAGACAGTGCTTATGAAGTTTTAGGTGGGAGTTGGGACTCTTGGAAATTGGACTAGAGGCCATTTATGCTGAATTCTTTTTTTTTTTTTTTTTTTGAGGTAGGGTCTCACTCTGGTCCAGGCTGACCTGGAATTAACTGTAGTCGCAGGGTGGCCCTTGAACTCACGGTGATCCTCCTACCTCTGCCTCCCGAGTGCTGGGATTAAAGGTGTGAGCCACCACGCCTGGCCATGCTGAATTCTTTTCAAGACCTTTTCTACCCTTTTCCCCATGTATCCTGAAATTTTGAATGGAATTAAATTAAAAATAAATGGACTAATTAACTTGATGGAGGAAATTCTAAGACAGCTTTGCATTCAGATTGTAGTATTCTTTTTATTTCTGGTTGCTTTTAGCCAGGATTATAATGAAAATTGGGAGCAAAAATAAAAAGTAGAGCAGAAAGATTTGAAAAGATACTCAATTTGGCTAGAAAAGGAACGTGTTTAAAGATCTGGAGAGGAGGCTCAGTGGTTAATGTACTTGCCTGCCTGCAAAGCCTAAGGACCTCGGTTTGACTCCCCAGTACCCATGTAAGCCAGATGCGCAAGATGGCACATGCATATGGGGTTCGTTTTTCAGTGGCTAGAGGCCCTGGTGTGCCCATTCTCTTTCTCTCTCTACATGCCTTTCTTCCCCCCTCTCTAATAAATAAAATAAAAATATTTTAAAAAAGTAAATATAGATAAGGAAAAAAGATGAGCTGGAGAGATGGTTTAGCTGTTAAGATACTTTCTGTGAAGCCTAGGGTGCCAAGTTCAATTCTCCAGTACCCATGTAAGTCATATGCACAAGGTAGCATCTGTGTCTGGAGTTTGTTTGCAGTGACTGGAGGCCCTGCTGTACCCATTCTCTCTCCTTTTCTCTCTATCTGCCTCTCTTTCTCAAGTACGTAAATAAATTTTTTTTTTTTTTTGGTTTTTCGAGGTAGGGTCTTACTCTGGTCCAGGCTGACCTAGAATTAACTATGTAATCTCAGGGTGGCCTCGAACTCTTGATGATCCTCCCACCTCTGCCTCCCAAGTGCTGGGATTAAAGGCATGCGCCACCACGCCCGGCATAAAATATTTTTTAAAAGATATGGAGGGGGCTGGAGAGATGGCTTAGCGGTTAAGGCACATGCCTGTGAAGCCTAAGTACCCAGGCTCGATTCTCCAGGTCCCACATAAGTCAGATGCATATGGTGCACATGCGTCTGGAGTTCATTTGCAGTAGCTAGAGGCCCTGGTGTACCCGTTCTCACTCTCTTTCTCTCTCTCTCCTTCTGTCTCTAATAAATAATAATAATAATAAATCTTTGAAAAAAGATACGGAAAGAAAGGGATGGTACCTGATTCTGTAAACTATAAACCTGTCTAAGAGCAATTATGTTTGAAGAAGTATAATTTTACTCATTTGAAAGAATTTCCCTTGAGGAGACACCTTTGAGGCACCCTGCTCAAAATGGGCAGTTTAAGGAAGTGTCTTCCCTATGCTCAGCCACCAGCTATTCAGAGCCTACGGCAGCCATAGTCCAAGCCTCCCAGCTACTGCTAGAGCTTGCCAGCAGACCTTGCCATCTTCTGCTGACCTGGGGCTAGTTTTTCAGGCTCCAGTTGAACCAGCTTCTCCGGGGTGTCCATGCTGTCACCCCGAGGCCAAGGGAAGACCACGTGTGGAGGTAATCCCGACATAGCGGCTCTGCGGCATGGCGAGCCCCGCCGAAGTGCTGCTCTGGGGTCTCCATGCCCCTGCACAGAGACGAGGCGCTCCTTGACGTGGCCACGGGGAAGTCATCTAGGATTCAATGAGACTTAGTGGTGCAGCCGCTCTGGGGTCCCCATGCTCTGTACATAAGCCTTCACCCTGTGGTTAAAAGAGAAACATCTGAGGGGTAATCTTGACACAGGAAGCCCCATCAAAGTGGCTGCTTTGGGGGCATCATGTTCCTATAAATAACCCTCGGTATGATCTGTAGGTCATGCCAGAGAACTCACTGGTTCACTAAAGTGGTATTGGTGCAATCATACTTTGGTCTGCCATCAGAGCCCTGTCTTGGATGAAGATACATGTTCGTGTCTTCCTAGAGGAACAGTTTCCCCGCAGCAGTTGGTGTCCTTGAGGGCAGCCAGATTCTGAAAGGACAGTACATGAGGCTGTGACCATGGAGCCTGAGCTACCACAGAATGTTGGCGATATAATGAAAATGGAGCATCTGCCAGGGAAAGCCATGGGCACATGGGTGTGGCCAGTTCATGATAGGGGCCATTTGGGTTGACGATGGCATGATGTGGTGGTTGGTGTTGCCCAAGCCTAAGGAGCTCACATCTGAGCACCTTGTGCCCTAGATGTGAGCCATCGAGCTATATATAGGCTTTCATATTTGTCCTGTTGAGTTTCAGTCTTGCTTTGGTCAATCTCTTCTTGCTGTTCTCCCATCCCTCCCATTGAAATATGAGATCTTACTCACTACCTTGTATATTGGAAATATGTCACTTGTTTCTTAAAATTTCTATAGGCACTTTGTTTACAAAGCCTGCTGGCCTGGGTTGAAGTTTTCAGCACTAATGTAAATCCGGATGCAAGTTGGCACATGTATCTGGAGTTTATTTCCAGCGACAAGAGACCTTGACATGCCCATACACAGATGCGCATGCACACACGCACACACACACACACACACACACTCAATTTTTTTTTAAAGTATTAGAAAACAAAACTACTCTTTACAGTGCTATGGACTGAACCCACGTCCTTCCATGTGATCTGCACCCCCGGTCCTAAAAACTCATTCCTTGAGTCAGTCCTACAGTAATCTTAGCATAATCTACTGCCATCATTCCTAAAGCTCAGTTGAAGTGGTGATAGGTGGTGGGGGAAGGGAAGCTTCTTCTAATCCTTTAATTATGTCTCCGTCCTTAAGTGAGACTGTGTCCCTTGGCTGTGACCTTCCAAGTGTTTCTCAGGTCCTCACTGAGCTCATTAGATGAGACAAGGAGTCTGAAGGGAACTGGATTTTTTGGTAATTTTCCCTTCCCTCATGTCCGATAAAGCTCTTGTAAAGTCCTCCTTTCTAGTAGATTGGCCTTGGTTATGGGGAATTCTCTGAATGTGTTTTAGAATGACTGTTTCCTCTTCCTTGCCAAGAACTGGAGGGTTTTTCTTGGCTCTACTGTGAGAACTGGGGTTCCTGGAATTAATATCTTCAAAAATGTGAGGGCCCATTTAGACTGTAGCCCCCTAGGAGTTTCTCACGTTTAAACTGTCTACATTCTGCTTCCAGCAGTTTGTCAAAAGTATCTTTTCCTTGTCCCTGTCAACCTGGGGATTTGGTGACTGGTGCTTCTAGTAAGCTATCTCAGCTGTGATTCTCTGTGTTCGCCTGTCTTAGATTTCAGGGTGACATTTTGCCCCCCACCCCATGGTCTCAGGTCTCTTGGATCCCAGAAAAATCAATTGAGTTTATAGTTTCTTTTGCTCTTTTTCTTTTTATAAGACAACTGTGATGATGTCCGAGTTCTTTACATGCTGGAGTTTATTAGAAACCCTGGTTTTATGATTTGAAATATGTATTTTCAACTGAGTTTCAGTCCTCTAATATGCTTCAAAGACCAAAGTAGCATGCTATAATAGTCTCTTGTCGGTAGTTTTCCCATTGGTTACGCAGCACAGTGACTTAAAGTTATTAGATGTATCATGTCTTTCAGATGGGGCTTGACACCATGCGAAAGAATAAGAAAGCTTAGCAACATTAGGGACCAAGGATTGCAATATAAACTGAGGAATGGTAATACTTTTTTATTGCTGCATAACAGACTACCTACTACTAACTCCTGGTTTCCAAGGATTCAGTCTTTGGTTGGCTATCTATATTGCTTTTAAGACTTTGGTGAGGCCGAACCATGGAAGAGCATGGCCAAGGAAAGCTGTTTGCCTTGTAGCGTGGAAGCAGAGGAGAGAGTCTGCGTGGCCTGGCGGGCGTCCTTCTCTTTGTATTCTATCCATCTGTTAGGTGGCACAATACTGTTTGGGGTAGGTCTTCCCACCTTGGCTAACGGATTGCATGATCCCCACAGACACACCCAGAGGTGTGCTTTACTAATCTGAGGAACTGAGCATTGAAAACCAAGGAGATAGCTTTAGCGAAGTCACAGAAAATATTTTATAATCACACTTAAGCTGTGCTTGTGTGAAAATAAAATGGAGTCTTTAATCCCAGCACTTGGGAGGCAGAGGTAGGAGACACTGTGAGTTCAAGGCCAGCCTGAGACTACATAGTGAATTCCAGGTCAGGCTGGGCTAGAGAGAGACCCTACTTCAAAAAAATAAAAAATAAAAAAAAAATGGAAAGACTGGACAGAAGGTTGCAGGCTTTTGTAAAAGAGACACAGAAACGCCCTGATCACACATTTTAATAAGTACTTGTTTTCTTTCATTTATACTAAGTTATGGCAAGAAGGCTTTTCTGGATAACCCCTCTTCAGCATTTCTTTAAAAGTCTGTTCATGTTACGAGAAATTACAATAGTTTTGTGAGGAATCCATTCCTTTACTAAGATAAATTTGATTTTGATTCTATTGTTTAGCTTGGAGACCACTGCTTGAGAACTTTTTGAGAGATCATTTTTATGGGTTGAAGAGCTTCTAAGCTCTTTATATGGATAGGAAGTTTCCATGAAATAATTCTAAAAAGAGACTCTCTGGTGCCAATGTAGCAACTTGGATCTTTTTCTTTGTTCATTACAGACTTTGATTTTCCTCTGTAGCTTTATGAATAAATCGCACAAGCCATTGTTTCTGTGGGAGCCTTTTTGCATTCACTACTGTTAGATAAGGAATAAAATATGTTTCTTTCAGTCTCTAGTTATAGTTTTTATAAATATTCAGTATCAAATTTGTATGTGGGAAGTTTGCAGGGCTATCAGTTTGATGGTTGCCATATATATATATATAACTTTTTAGCTAATAATTCACTTAATGTAAGGAGAAACTAAATACTACATTTAAAAGATGGTTGACGTTTCTGTAGGTAGAAATGCCTTAAGTGATCAAAGGAACCTTTGCCTAGGAACTCTTTTTTTTAATTAATTATTTTTTAAATTATTTTATTTTTGAGAGAGAAGGAGGCAGAGAGATAATGGGCACACCAGGATCTTTCAGCAGCTGAGAATAAACTCCATATGTGTGCACCCCCTTGTATGCATATGCGACATTGCACACTTGTATCACTTTGCGTTTGACTCTGTGGGACCTGGAGATTTGAACATGCGTTCTTAGGCTTTGCAGACAAACACTTTAACTGCTAAGCCATCTCTCCAGCCCTCTTTCTAATGTCAGGTAGATAGAATGGTCACAGTGTTGAGACCTTTGAGATGAGGGAAAGAATTTGTACAACTCTTAAGAGGTTATGTGTGTGTGGCTCTTGAGAGCTTGTGCTCTGTTATTAAGCAGTGACGTTTATTTACTTCTTTGTTTGATGAAAATTTAATGAGAATACTACACTATGACAAATAACTCAAATGAGTCAGCCAAGATCATGGCTTGTCCTAAAGCTCTTGACTTATAGTGAAAGCATTAACCTTAGAACTCTTGACTTTCTGGTCTAATTTATTTTTCTAAGAGCATCCTACATTTAATATATGAAATATGATTGATAGTATAAATGTTAATTTGATCTGAAATTTCAGTTGAGGATAGTTTGCACATATATCCAGATACTTGTCTATTTGTATTATAATGTTGCGATTTTTGCATCCTGAGTTGATTTGATGCTTGTGTTTTCTAATAATCTGTGGTACTTTTAGATTTGGAAGTCCTACTTTATGTACCTTCAGAGTAGGACTTTAAGGTGCCAAGTTTGGCTCTTGTACTCCAATCCAGCCGCAGAAGTAATCCTAGGTGTTGAGTTTGCCTGCTATTCAAGTATTCTAGTGGGCTGGGTGGAGCATTTTACTGCAAATTTTAAATTCCCCTGAGCAATATACACAGTAAGTAAAAACTAGCACAGGGTGTATAAGTGTGGGGATTGAAACAAACAGATAACCTTATGAAGCCACAAACGCTAAGGGTGTGTGTTGCTCTACACCTTTAATCCTGTCAGCTGGGAGGTTGAGATTTCTGTTCTGAAATGGGTTCCAGGTCAGCCTGGGTCTGAATCAGACCCTGTCTCAATAATGACAGGAGAACAAACAGACAAAGGCCCAAAGAGTCTGAAAGCACCAAAGGCAACAGTAGTCAACCCCCAAATGCAGCTTAATTGAGAATGGCAAATCCAACCAAGAATATGTAACCCATCACCTGCCCTGGCATGGAAAGAGAGATTAGCACTTCCAGGCCTGTGTACCTGCTCTTTTGGCAGTCGGTATCATTACCTTTTGGGGTGGCTTCAGACTTCACCAATGCCGAGTGCCCACCTCGATCCCTCCATGTTGTGCTGTGAATCTGGTGTTCTCATCAGCTGTGCTATATGCCTGGCCTCCAGGGGCTGAATGCGTTCTCCAAGGGTCGTGGTTCTGACGGAGGATTGGAGAGTGCAGAAAACCTGGAGTTGTACTGGAACTGCTCAGCTTGTCGTCCTGCCCGTGTCTAGCTGTCTCCGCTTCAGATTTCTTGACTTTGCAAGGAGGCTGATGAGGTTGGAAAATCCCCTTGCTTGGTCTCTGCTCCTGCAGCTGACGTGGATTTGCGCGGGTCTGGAGGCTCGGGTCTGCAAGCTCATCGGGGGGGATTCGGGTCGACTTCCTCCTTACTGATAGAGCTTATCCTCCTGCTTCTCTACTGTGGCAGAAAAAAACCTATATGCCTTCACTTTTCAGACAAAGAATGTGTTTTGTTGTAGTTTTGCTCAAATCCCTCCCTAGGCTGGATTAGTGTGACTCCTATGCAGCCATCTTCTACTTGTCTATTTGTATATCTGTATTTGCTTTTCACATTTGGTTTTGCTTGTGAGTTAAATTGGTATCCTTCCAAAGGTACATAAAAGCTACTCTGAAGTAGTGTGCTGAAAAGCTGAATATTCTAGAAAGTAGAGTTCTTGAAAGTTAGAAGTTTAGGTAACTTAGGTATTTTGTATATGTATATATACCCTTTAGAGTCTTTCATATTCATTGCCTATTACTAACATTAGGGCCACATCTGGTCCCATAGAGTTGTATCATAATACATCTGTTATAGTTTTTGTTGTTGTTTTCCAGGTAGGGTCTCACACTAGCCCAGGCTGACATGGAACTCATTTGGTAGTCCCAGGCTAGATTCAAACTCATGGTGATTCTCCTACCTCTGCCTCCCAGATGTTGGGATCAAAGGTTTGCACCACCATGTCAAGCCCATCAGTTATAATTTTCAAGTGAAAAATCTTGAGATGAAGGGAAGTAATTGAGATTAAATTAGAGTCTGGGATCTCCAGGTTTTACCCAGTTTTTTTTTTTCAATTTTTATTAACATTTTCCATGATTATAAGAAGTATCCCATGGTAATACCCTCCCTTCTCCCCCACCTTCCCCTTTGAAATTCCATTTTCCATCATATCCCCTCCCCATCTCAATCAGTCTCTCTTTTATTTTGATGTCATGATATTTTCCTCCTCTTATGATGGTCCTGTGTAGGTAGTGTCAGGCACTGTGAGGTCATGGATATCCAGGCCATTTTATGTCTGGAGGGAGCATGTTGTAAGGAGTCCTACCCTTCCTTTGGCTCTTACATTCTTTCTGCCACCTCTTCCGCATTAGACCCTGAGCCTTGGAAGGTGTGATCGAGATGTTACTCAGTACTCCAGTCATTTCTTTCCAGCACTTTGATACCTTCTGAGTCGTCCCAAAGTCACTGACATCTGAAAAGAGACAATTTTGTACCCAAGGTGAAAGTAGCGTTAATATAAGGGTATAAATATTAAGAGAAGTGCTTAGTGGGCAGTTTGATAAGCATAGTATATACATCAGCAGATGTTACACCCCTAGGGCTCATGACTACCCCTGTTTTAAGTTTTCAGTATCAGGGATGTGTTTCCCCCCATGGAGCGGGCCTCCAGTCCAATTGGAGGGCAGTTGGTTTCCACCATGACAGACATGCCACTATTGCACCCATTGGCTCATTTGGGCTGGCTGGCCAATTATAAGGCTTGCAGTGTCCACTGTTGAGTATCTTCACTGGTGGTATCTCTTTCTCCCATTGAACTACATGTAGAATGGCTTCTTCTAGCTTTCTGTCATCTGGTTTACATGGAGGAGGTTATTAGCTCAGTTCCAGCAGGATTTCTCAGTGGCAGCCCAAGTATGTGGAGTCTTCAGCAATAGGGTCTTACCATCTGTTCCTGGTGGGAACAGTTTGCCTAGTTTAAGAAGGAGGGGTCTGTTAGTGAACATAACTATTGAATTCATGCTGAGTCCCTGTGCTTCTTTCTACCTTGGTTTCTAAACTGCAGTTTGTTTAAACTGTAGTTTTATGAATTTAGAAAATGGGATATTTTGGGTAGATAACAAGTAATTGGTTATTTAGCTATGCATTTTTTATATTAAAGCATGTTTAAAAATAGTTGATTTTATCTATTTATTTGAGAGAGAGAGAATGAGAATGGGTGTGTCAGGGCCTCCAGCCACTGCAAATGATGAACTCCAGACACATGCATCACCTTGTACATCTGGCTTATGTGGGTCCTGGGGAATTGAGCCTGGGTCCTTTGGCTTTGCAGGCAAGCACCTTAAATGCTAAACCATCTCTCCAGCCCAAAAGCACAGTTTTGAATTTGATGGCAGGTTAGAAAAATTTGGAAGTTCCAGTATTATATCTTTGATACAGTTTTTAATACTTATAGTTAATATCCATAATCATAATCAATTGAGTTTTTATTTTGGAAAAATGCAGTTTACTTTTTAATCATAACTGCATGACAATTGTTTTAATACTATGTAGCGTATCAGTGTATCTATCACGTCTGCATTTAAAAAAAATTTTATTAGATAGGGACATATTTAGTATGTAAACAACACATGTTGGTACCATCCTTTCCCTCCTCCCTGCCCCTTTTCTGAAGAGGTCTTCCTCATTGGGGATGCAGGTCAACCCCATGGGGATTGTGGGTCATGCATCATGGTGGGGGGGGCAATGTATCTGTGTAAAATGTCCAATCTTGTGGCTCTTACAATCTTTTTTTAAAATTTTTTATTAGCATTTTCCATGATTATAAAAAAATATCCCATGTTAATTCCCCCCCCCCCCCACAGTTTCCCCTTTGAAATTCCATTCTGGCTCTTACAATCTTTCCAGCCCCTCTTCTACAAAATTCCCTGAGCCATGCTGGGAGCATTTTAAGTCTACTTCAGCAATGGGCACTTAGGAGCCTCTGGATCTCTGGTTTGGTAGGTGTTGAGTGTCCTCACTGTCTATCTCCTTCACCTTTTTGCTGATATCAGATCACTAAGATAGCAGCACTCTTGCTCATTTCCCCAATTCCTCTGTGGTTTCAGCTGGGGCCGGAGTGGAGTGCAATGGGTGGTTTATCTCCTCAGGTCTAGGTCCCATCTGAAATCAAGAAGCAGATTCTCCAACGGAGAGTGAAGTTAGCCCTGGTTAAGTGGGATACCCATTATTAATTTAGAATTTAAAGGGTGGGTATAGACCCTCTTATAGCCCAAGATTAGTGGGAGCTTGACAATGGAAAGCAGAATCATTATCTGGATATGATTCTGACTTGTTTCTCAGTTCCAGGTATGGTTTCCTTTCCACTGAACAGATCTGCTTGCCAATCGAAGAGCAGTTGGTTATCCACCATTGCTGTGTGACACTATTGCACTTGTGTGAGCATCATGTCAGGTTGTTTGCTTCTGAGCTTAGATTTTGAGTTGCTTGGACAGATGCTGGCTACTTTCCCCCAATAGCTCATGTAGTCCTTCTAGCATTAGATGGGCTAATTGTGTTTTTAAAAAATTATTGTATATTCATTGTACATAGTGTTGCTTTATGTACATAGTTCCAAGTCTCAAGTATTTTGACCATATTCTCTTCTAGGCAGCATATAATTGGGTCATATTTTTTTAATCCACTTGGTGTCTTTATATCTTTTTATTGTACACTTAAATTTCTTTGCAAAATTCAAAGTAGTTATTGGCAAGTGTGTTGACTTTCTATGACTGTGGCAAAATACCTGAGAGAAATCAACTTGAAAGAGAAAAACCTCTTGGTTTCTGTGCTATCAGTCCATTGTTACTTGGCCATGTTACTTTTAGGCCTGTTTCAAGACACATATACATCATGGCAGAAGCACTTGGTAGGTGAAAGCTGTTCACTTTGTAGTACCCAGGAAGCAAAGGACAAGTAAAGGAAGGGTTTAAGGTCACATCATCAGTGACTTGCTTCCATCAGCTAGGCCCCACCACCTAAAAGCTGTCTACATGCTATCAACCAAACCTTCAACCCATGAGCCTTTGGGTGAATTTTATTCTTTATTTATTTTTTCTAGGTAAGGTCTCACTCTAGCTCAGACTGAGCTGGAATTCATTATGTAGTCTCAAGGTGGCCTTGAACCCATGGCGATCCTCCTACCTCTGCCTCCTAAGTGCTGGGATTAAAGGCGTGCGCCACCACATCCAGCACTTGGGTGATATTTTAAGTTCTAAACCATAACGGTAGGTAAGGACTTGGGACTGCCATTTTCCTTCTGTTTGTTATTTTATTGTCTTTTTTTTTTTTTTTTCCCTGTTATTTTGAAGATATCCTCTGTTCCCTTACTAGCCTTCCTCTGTAGTTGGGATTTTTCCTCTGTGGTGGTCCACTGCTTGGAATGCCTTTTCTGTTTTGTTTTGTACCACATCATATTCTAAGTTTTGTTGTTTTTTTTTTTTTTTTTGAGGTAGGGTCTCGCATTAGCCTAGGCTGTCTTAGAATTCCCTAGTCTCAGGCTGGCCTTGACTTAGAGTGATCTTCCTACCTTTGCTTCCCAAGTGCTGGGATTAAAGGCATGGGCCACCATACCTGGTTTATTCTTATGTTTTTAATGGAAATAAATAGATGCTTTTTTTTTTTTTTGCCTTAATCTAATCAGGGGATGACCCATACAGTTGAATTCTGTCATCCTGCTTTCAGCCAACACATGCCAACTTAACACATAACTCTAAAACAACAAGACTTATCAATACACACTTTTAAATTTGTCGTCGTCTTCTTCTTTTTTTTGTAAGCAGAGAGAGAGAGAAGACAAACAGACAGACAAGAGAATTGACATACCAAGGACTCCTACCACTGCAAACGAACTCTAGATGCACATGCCACTTTGTGCATCTGGCTTTACGTGGGTATTGGGGAATTGAACCCAGGTCATTAGACTTTGTAGGCAAGCGTCTTAACCACTTAGCTCCAAATACACATGATTTAACTGTTTACTTCCAATATTGACTCAACCTGCTGTCCAGTGGTGATGAATCAGCAGAAATTCAGAACCCATTTTTAAAGAGTTAAGAATGTCTTCCAGGCTGGATAAGTGGCTTAGCAGTTAAGGCGCTTACCTGCAAAGCCCAAGGATCCAGGTTCGATTCCCCACCCAGTGTGGTGGTACATGCCTATAATCCCAGCACTTGAAAGATGGAGGTGGGAGGATCAGAAATTCAAGATCATTCTTGGCTACATAGTGAGTTTGAGGCCATCCTGGGCTATATGCAATCCTATCTCAAAAAATAGATAGATATTATTCTTTATCTGATTATATCCAACAGTAACTTTGAAATAAGGTATCATTAGTAGTGTAGCCATAACATTTTAAGAGTACCTAGTCTCAGAAATGAGAATTTCAGAGAATATGATAGGGTTTTTCATTTCTACTTACATTGCCAACAACCACAAGGGATCTTATATTCACTTCAGGGTAGTATTTGTCTATACTGTCTCCAAATAAATTATTGACTACAAGAGTATTCATTGATCATTTTATCCTGAAACGTAACCTAGCTTTGTGTGGTGAAAGTACTAAGTCAGATATAATCAAATGGGAAGGTATTTAAGCAAAAATCCATATTTTTTGTCTGCTTGAATACAGAAAAAAATTATGACTACATCCATGTTATGGGTTAATTATGATGATATTGAAATGTCACTAATTTATTTTTCATTTGTATTAATATAGAAAATGGACTGTAGAGCCAGGTATGGTGGCGCACGCCTTTAATCCCAGCACTCGGGAGGCAGAGGTAGGAGGATCACCATGTGAGTTTGAGGCCACCCTGAGAATGCAAAGTGAATTCCAGATCAGCCTGAGCTAGAGTGAAACCCTACCTTGAGAAACCAAAAAAAAAAAAAAAGAAAGAAAGAAAATGGACTGTAATTTGTTGCTAACATGGCATCTAAAGGTTCTGTGGTTTGGATGTAAAATGTCCTCCATAGACTCATGTGTTTGAATACTCAAGTCCCAGTTGGTGGTTCAGTTTTGGAAGGGTGTTGAACCTTCACAAGGGAGAACCTTGGTGGAGAAAGTACATCTCTAGGGAGGTAGGTCTTGAGGGTTTATAACCCAGCTCCATTTCTGTTCTCTCTCTCTTTACTTTCTGCCTGATGTGGCCAAGTGACCCTGGTTTTCTGGTCTCTGGCAATGTGACCCTGGTTTTCTGGTCCCCTCCTGTTTTCCTGACTATTATAGACTATACTCCCTGGAACTGTAAGCCTAGTTAAACCCTTTCCTTCCAAAAACAGTATCTGGTTGTATATTTTGTCCCAACAATAAGAAACTAACTGATACAGGTATGAATCACCTGAATAAAAAGAAATCATTTCTCACATTTTAGATATTTTACATGAAAAAATCATGAGTTTTGACTATGAAACAAATTCCATGAATAAGATTACACAAGATAGTAGTCTGTTAAGGCGGGACTACTAAAAGCATTAAGACTTGAGTACTGGCTATTAAAGTAAGTAAATGGCAATAATATAAACTTAAATACATGCCAAAAAACATTTTCCAGAGGACTGGGATTGTAACAATACCATTAATGAGGGTAAAGTGGCCTTAATGCAATTTGCACTTTCTAAAGTTTCAAAAAGAGGCTTTGAGTTAGTGCATTATTAATGTTCTGAACATCTGGTGCTGCGTAAAAGCTACGAACATTGAGCAAGTGCAGGGTTCTGACATTGCCTCCCTAGTGGGATACTGGGTTTAAGAAGTCTGAAAAACAAAAATGATAATGTCCAGATAAGACACAGACATTCCAAAGCATATTTTAATTTGTGAGATGTGACTTTTTTAAAAAAGCCTCTAAGGTTAACAAATTGAAGTGATGTGATTACCAATTGGCAAATTAAACCATCTAGTCTCTATATGTGACTGATATTTACCCTTTATAAAGTCTAATATATCAGCAGAAATACCTCACATCCCTTCTTTCTTTGTCATTTCTTTTCTTAATTTTCTTAACTAATGTTAGAGCTTATCAATTTTATTGATCTTTAAAAAACTCTTTTTTTTTTTTTTAAGTGACTTAGTGTTCTGCCTTCTCTCTTAACTTCTGCTAATTTTTTTTAAGTGGGTATCAAGCCCAGGGCATCATACTTGCTAGATAAATATTCTACCACTGAATTAAGACAGTGTGACAATAGTTGCCCAGACTGGCCTAGAACACAGTCTGTAAACCAGGCAGTACATATTCTGTAGAGTAAGCAGGTCTTGAACTTATCGCAAACTTTCTCAAGCACACAAGTAACTAGGATTATGGGCCTTTGCTACAAGACCCAGTTGTATTTCTTTATTTTGTTTGTTTGTTTTTTGAGGTAGGGTGCTAACCTGAAATTCACTGTGTAGACTCAGGCTGGCCTTGAACTCATGGTGATCTTCCTACCTCTACTTCCCAAGTGCTGGGATTAAAGGTGGGCCCCACCATGCCTGGCTTGTAATTTTTTCCTTTACCGTATTTTTTAAAGTAATTTTTAATTTTATTTTCTTTATTTATTAGAGGCAGAGAGAGGGAGACAGAGAGAATGGGTGTGCCAGGGCCTCTAGCCACTGCAAATGAACTCCAGACACATGTGCCACCTTGTGCATCTGGATAACGTGGGTCCTGGGGAATCAAGCCTGGGTCCTTTGGCTTTGCAGACAAATGCCTTAACCACTAAGCCATCCCACCATCCCCCTTTATCTTTTTTTTTTTTTTTTTTTTGCTTGTGTGTGTGTGTGCAGGTGTGAGTAATGTGTGTGTGGTGTGGTATGTGCCCATACAGTGCCCCATGTACTCTCCTGTGGTAGCTGGAGCAGAACATTGGCTGTCCTATTCAATCTTTCTTCTGCTAGTTCTTTGAGCTGGAGTCTTACTGATTAGTGAGCTTGCCATTTTTTTTTTTTTAATGTTCTCTGGTGATTTTTGGGTCTCTGATCCCCTGCAGAATGGGTTATAGATGTGTGGATCCTGAGGATCAAACTCAAGCAGTCTCGGGCCCTCATGCTTGCATAGTAAATACTCTTAACTGCTGAGCAATTCTTCCAGCCCTGGCTTTCTTTTTTAATGTAAACATTCATATTTACCTATACACTTCCTTCTGAGTATTGTTTTTGTTGCATCCCGTACTTTTGGTATGTTGTGTTTCATTTTTGTTAGTCTCAAGATAATTTCATAATTTTCCTTTTGATTTCTTTTTCTGTTCCATGATCATTGTTTGAAAGTATAATGTTGGAAATGGGGTAGAACTGGAACATATTAAGTGTGATAACCCAGGATCAGGGAGACAAATAACATGTGTTCTCTCTCACATGTAGATTCTAGCTTCTGATCTTTACATATGTGTAGTTATGTGAGAATAAGTGTGGGTAGAAGCTGGAAAACTAGAAAGGTGCCCATGACTTGGTGGAATAGGCGTTTAAGGTAGGGATTTAGTTGTGGAATAGAACATATGTGATGTAAAAGTGGAAAGGTGAATACTGAAGGTGGAAGGGTATATGGTCAGAGAGCAAGAAAGAAAGAAAGAAGAGCAAGGGAGGGAGAATCAATCGAAGTCATGTCTTAAAATACTATAAAGAAATCTATTATGGAACTGAGTGTGGTGAACTTGCCTTTAATCCTAGCACTCAGGAGGCAGTGGTAGGAGGATGGCTGTGAGTTTGAGGCCACTCTGAGCCTACATAGTGAATTCCAGGTCAGCCTGGGCTAGAGTGAGACCCTATCTTGAACAACCAAAAAGAAAAAGCTATTATGTAATAATTAAAAATTAAATATCTCATTTTTCACATATTTATTAATTCTTTAGGTTCCCCCCCCCCCATTACTGAGTTCTTGTTTCATTCTGTTGTGGTTGGGAAAGATTCATGATAATAATTTCAATCCTGTTAAATTTATTGATTCACTTTTTGACCTAATAATCTATCCTAGAGAATATACTGTATGCATTTGAGAAGAATTAGTATCTGCTACTATTCAGTAGAATTTCCCATATAGCTGTTAGATTCTTCTGTCTCTAGAGTTTTCCATTTTGCTTTAATATCTTATCTATCATTGAAGCTGGGATGTTGAAATCTCCTACCATTATTGTGTTCTGTCTGTTTCCCCCTTTGGTTCTGTCAGTATGTGCTTGAAATGGTTTGATTTTCTCATTTGGGTGCATATAGCTTTATACTTGCTCAATGTTCTTGGTAAAGTGGCCTGTTTATCCTTATAGGAAGAATGTCTCTGTGACAGTTTGGCTCAGTCTGTTTAGTCTAATCCATGTGTTCCTTGAATGGATACTATTTATTCAGTACATCTTTTCCAGCTTACACTTTCAGCCTATTTATAACCTTTTATTTAAAGTGAGTCACTTGTAGTTTTTTTGAGGTAGGGTCTCACTCTAGCCTAGGCTGTTCTGGAACTCTCTCTCCATAGTTCTAGGATGGCCTTGAGCTCACAGCTATCCTCCTACCTTTGTCTTGAGAGTGTTGGGATTAAAGACCTGTGCCACCATGCCCTGTGAGTCATTTATTTTTAGCATATAATTAGATTAAGTTTTTGACTTGTTCAACTTCTTTGTGTCTTTTGACTGGGAATTTTAATCCATTCAAGCTTAAAGTAATAACTGATAGAGAAGGAATTAATAATTCTGTGTTTTATTGTTTTCTTTCTTTCTTTTCTTTCTTTTTTTTTTGGTTTTTCGAGGTAGGGTTTCATTCTAGCCCAGGCTGACTTGGAATTCACTCTGTACTCTCAGGGTGGCCTTGAACTCACAGTGATCCTCCTACCTCTGCCTCCGGAGTGCTGGGATTAAAGTTGTGTGCCACCACACCCGGCTTATTGTTTTCTTTTTTAAAAAACATTATTTATTTGAGAGAGAGGGAGAAAGAGGCAAATAGAGAGAAAATGGGCATTCTAGGGCCTCCAGCCGCAGTAAAAAAACTCCAGAAGCATGCAACACCTTGTGTATCTGGCTTACATGGGTTCTGGGGGATCAAACCTGGGCCCTTTGGCTTTGCAGGCAAGTACCGTAACTGCTTAGTCATCTCTCCAGCTCTCTTTTATTGTTTTCTGCCAATCTGTAACCTAGATCTCTCCTTTTCTCTCTTCCTGGCTTATTTTTCCATAAAACAAACCATAGCTTAATAATATTCATCTGTATTTAGAGAATTAGAATAGTTCTTCCTGTTTAATTAAAGTGAATTTGAGTTTTTTTTAAAAAGAATATCCTTTTATTATTATTATTATTTTGGTATTTCAAGGTAGGGTCTCACTTTAGCTCAGGCTGACCTGGAATTCACTCTGTAGTATCAGTGTGGCCTCGAACTCATGATGATCCTCCTACCTTTGCCTCCCAAGTGCTGGGATTAAAGGCATGTGCCACGATGCCTGGCTTATTTTTATTTTTGAGAGAGAGGAAGAAAGAGGCAGAGAGAGAGAGAGAGAGAGAGAGAAAATGAGAATGGGTGCACCAAGGCCTTTCAGCTGCTGTGGACAAACTCCAGATACATGTGCCCCCTTGTGCATATTTGTGACATTGCATGCTCATGTCACTTTTGCATCTGGCTATCCGTGACCTAGAGATTTGAACAAGTGTCGTCAGGCTTCGCAGGCAAGCGCCTTAACCACTAAGCCATCTCTCCAGCCAGAGTTTTTTTTTTTTTTTTTTTTTTTTTGAGACAGGGTTTTGCTGTGCAGCCCAGGTTAGCTTCAAACTTGGAATCTTCCTGTCTTAGCTGCCTACATGCTGGGATTTTAGGTGGGTTTTATACCAAGCTAACATTGAGTGGTGACTACATGAGGAAAACAGTGTGCTCAAGTTATAAAATGTGGACTAGCAATAAGGTTTTAAGATTTTTTTTTTATTTTTATTTTTGGTTTTTTGAGGCAGGGACCTGCTCTAGCCCAGGCTGACCTGGAATTCACTATGTAGTCTTAGGGTGGCCTCAAACAGTGATCCTCCTACCTGTGTCTCCAGAGTTCTGGGATTAAAGGCATGTGCTGCCATGCCCGGCCAAGGTTTTAAGATTTTTTTAAAAAATATTTATTTGACAGAGAAAGAGGGAGAGAGAGAGAATGGGCACACCAGGGCCTCCAGCCACTGTAAATGAATTCCAGATGCATGTGCCCCCTTGTGCATCTGGCTTACATGGGTCCTGGAGTCCTTTGGCTTTGCAGGCAAATACCTTAACTGCTAAGCCGTCCCTCCAGCCCGGTTTAAGATTTTTATGCAAACCTCTACTGCAAGGTAGGAAAATGCAGCCCTGTATTTGTTGTGTCTGTTTCTCCTCTTTGCTTTTGTCTACTTCTTCAGTTATAATATAAGTTATATAATTATTAGATGCTAACAATTTTGTTTAAAAATTAAGTAAAATTGCCAGGCATGGTGGCACACAACATTAATCCCAGTACTTGGGAGGCAGAGGTAAGAGGATCACCGTGAGTCACAGGCCATCCTGAGACTACATAGTGAATTCCAGGTCAGCCTGAGCTAGAGTGAAACCCTACCTTGGAAAGCCAAAAAAAAGTTAAGTAAAATTAGGGGTTTGAAAGATGACTTAGTGGTTAAAGGGCTTACCTGTGAAGCCAAAGGACTCAGGTTGAATTCCCCAGAACCCATGTAAGCCAGATGCACAAGGTAGTACATGTGTCCAGAGTTTGTTTGTAGTGGCTGGAGGCCCTGGTGTGCCCATTCTTTCTCCATCTGCCTCTTTTCTCTTTCTCTCTCAAATAAGTAAATAAAATTTTCAGTAAAATTGTTTGGGCTTGGTGTTGCACGCCTATAATCCCAGCACTTGGAAGGCAGAATTATATCCCCAGGCCTTTTATAAAACAAATAGTTGGTGGGAAGGAGGTTTGAATCAGGGTCATACTCTAGCCCAGGCAGGTTTGGAACTAACTCACTATGATCCTCCTATCTCAGCCTTCCCTGTGCTGTGATTAGGGAATAAGCCACCATACCTGGTTTAAATTTAAATTTTTTCTTTTTTCTTTCTTTCTTTTTTTTTTTTTTTTTTTTTTGAGGTAGGGCTTCACTCTAGCCCAGGTTGATGTGGAATTCACTGGTTAATATCAAGGTGGCCCTGAACTCATGGTGATCTTCCAACCTCTGCCTCGTGAGTGCTGGGATTAAAGGCATGCACCACCACGCCTGGCTAAATAGTGACACACACCTTTAATCCCAGCACTCGGGAGGCAGAGTATCAACAATGTAAATTTGTAATAGGTTTCATCTGGCTTTATATATTCTAGAGATATTTTTATTGTATTCTAAACTAGCTATCCAGTAAAGAAATTTGAATAATTTGCTGTTATTCTGAGCTTTAGTGGCATTTTGTTTACTTTCACTTTATTGATTTTATAGTAGCATATTTTCTAATTGAAGACCTAGTGTGACCCTTCCATATACACTGTTACTCTGAATATTATCAGGGGATTTTTCTCATATTTTCTAAGCCCTGGCACAAGACTTGTATCCAGAAACTGTGAATTAAGAAACAAATTCTAGAGGAGCCGGGCATGGTGGTGCACGCCTTTAATCCCAGCACTTGGGAGGCAGAGGTAGGAGGATCACCGTGAGTTCAAGGCCACCCTGAGACTACAGAGTTAATTCCAGGTCAGCCTGGGCCAGAGTGAGACCCTACCTCATAAGACCAAAAAAAAAAAAAAAAAAAAAAAAAAAAATTCTAGTAGTCAATTCATGAGGCACTTCAAACAGAAAAGGCTTAACTCAGTGAGAGCCTAGAGGATATTTTGTTTTGTTTTGTTTGTGTTAACAGTAACATAATGGTATAGGGAGTTTTAAGTATTAATCAACAAAACCTTCTTCATTGAATAAAACAATGAGCTATTTTACTAGTGATATATAATTTGATTTATTCTTTTTTTTAATTTTTATTAACATTTTCCATGATTATAAAATATATCCCATGGTAATTCCCTCCCTCCCCACCCCCACACTTTCCCATTTGAAATTCCATTCTCCATCATATTACCTCCCCACTACAATCATTGTAATTACATATATACAGTATCAACCTATTAAGTATCCTCCTCCCTTCCTTTCTCCACCCTTTATGTCTCCTTTTCAACTTACTGGCCTCTGCTACTAAGTATTTTCATTCTCACACAGAAGCCCAGTCATCTGTAGCTGGGATCCACATATGGGAGAGAACATGTGGCGCTTGGCTTTCTGGGCCTGGGTTACCTGACTGATTTATTCTTAAGAGGCATATTGATGAAATCATAAATAAGGGGCTGGAGCGATAGCTTAGCAGTTAAGGTGCTTTCCGGCAAAGCCAAAGGACCCAGGTTCGGCTCTCTAGTGCTCATAGAAAGCCAGATGCACAAGGTGGCACATGCATTTGGAGTTAATTTGCAATGGCTAAGGGGCCCTAGTGTGCCCATTCTCTCTCTCTCTCTTGCCTGCTTTCAAATAAGAAATAAAATAAAATATTAAAAAAATAAGTAAACCAGCTCATGAAAATTAGTTGTCCGTAGTTTAGTAGCACTCATACATACGAGCGATTAAAACAATTAACTTTAATTGTCCTCTCTACCACTGTCGTTTTCTTTCTCATTCATCTGGCTCCTAGTTGTTAATTTATGTCTCTTTTCATTTGCTTCATCTCATTTTCTAGCATCTTGAAAAGGATACTTAATTCTTTGAGTTTCAAAACACATACATTTCAAGCTGTCAGTGTCTTTCCATGTATTGCCCTTGCTGTACAACACACACATTGATTTGTGAATGCTTTTTTTAACCATTCATATTTAAAGATTACATACATCCTATTGTATTTTCTTTTCTTACCTGTTTTGTTTTCATTTATAAATCTATGCTTTTATTTCTATAGCATAGATTCTTTAAAAGCCCCTTCTTTGAATTCAGTGTTCTTGTTGCTGAGTGTCAGGCACTCGCTTGCAAAGTCTGCCAGCCTGCTTTCCATTCCCAGGCCATCCCTTAGACCAGATGCAATAAATAGCACAAAGATAGGGTGTTTGAATAACCTATTATTTTTAAATTATTTAAATTTTTTTATCTATTTATGAGAAGGAGGGGGAATGGCTGCACCGTAGCCTCCAGGCATTGCAAACAAACTCCAGATGCATGTGCCACCTTTTGGGTACTGGGGAATTGAACCCATGTCCTTAGGCTTTGCAGGCAAGTGCCCCAACTGCTGAGCCATCTCTCCAGCCCTGACAAACTTCTTTTTTTAAAAAATATTTATTTAAGAGAGAGAGAAAGAGAAAGGGGAAGAGATGAATGGGCATGCCAGGACCTCTAGCTGTTGCAATCAAACTCCACACGCATGTGCCACCTTGTGCATCTAGCTTACATGGGTCCTGGGAAATTGAACCTAGATCCTTTGGCTTTGCAGGCAGGCACCTTAACCGCTGAGCCATCTCTCTGGCCCTGTCTTAACTTTTTAAAAAAATTAAATTAAATTTTTATTTATTTGAGAGAGAAGGAGGTGGGGGGAGGGGAGAGAATGGGCACACCAGGGTCTATAGCTGCTGGAAATGAACTCCAGACACATGTGCCACCTTGTGCTTATGTGGTTTTGGGGAATCGAAGCTAGGACCTTTGGCTTTGCAGGCAAGTGCCTTAACTGCTTAGCCATCCCTCCAGCCCTAACCTGTTTTAAGATTGTATTAGTGTTGAATCTTTTCCAGCTGACTTTATGATTTGTTTTTAATATAACATTCTGTTATTAAGATATGCTTCAGTATGATAAAGACCGAAATTTGTTTAACTTTTTTATAATCTAGCCTATATTTATAACCTATAAATATTCCATTTGTGCCTGAATCTCTATTTATATATTTATTCTATTTGGATTATTAATGATGATCAGATTTTCAAGTAGTGAGCTTATCTACTTACATATTTAGTAAAATGATCTCTAAGAATCTTCATTATTGTTTAACGATATTAAGGAATTTTACTTTCAATGAATAAGAAAATATCCATTTTAGGGATTGAGCAGTGAAGTGTAGCTTTCTGGTAAAACACATCCTTAGCATGCTCAAAGCCTTAAATTTGATTCCTAGTACTGGAAAAAAAGTCAATTTAAATATTAAATGAGTATTCTTTTCTTCTTTTGCAATTGCTAGGGTAGCAGTAGTGTTAATGGTAGTAGCAATGTTATTAGTAGCAACTGCTAATACTCAATTGCTACTGTGGTTGAGACACTATTCAAACTTCTTCAAATCTTCTAATGAATTTATCCCAGTAGCAGCTCTATGAAATAACTTTATTTTATAGATGAGAGACACTGGTTAATATGTTTACTATAGTCACATTGTAGTTAAATTGGCCCTAAACAAAGGTAAGTTTGCTGGGATAGACACACAAAGATAATTTGTTCTTTTCCTGTTTTAGTTATTAGAGAAATTAAGAGAGCGTTGGCTTTACACTGGCTTGTGGAATAATTTGGAGTCAGTGAAGACTGTCATCGTAGAGCCACAAGGAGGAGAAAAGACTGATTTTGATGAGTTATTGCAGACATACTATGACGCTATCAAGTACAAAGGAGAGAAAGGTAATTGGAAATAATTTCATGGTCAATGGAAAGGTTTTTTTTTTGTTAATTATAAAGCAAGAAGTTAGTGTTATCAGAATTTCTTGTATATTATCTTTTTAAGTGAATTGCATTTGAGAAGAATTATGTTTTATAATCTCAGGTGAAAAGAAAATTGGTTAGGTTAGTCCCCTCTTTCCCCCAAACAACCCCACCACCTTTGTTTAGAGTGGTCCTGTATCAGTTATTTTATTGCTGGGACAAAATACCCAACCAGGAGCATCTTAGGGAGGGAAAGAGTTTACTTCGGCTATAATGCCAGCGAGTCGAGTCCACCATGGTGGAAAAAGCCTGGCAGGTTCAAGAAACTGACCACATCAGCAGGAGAAAGTAAAGAGAATAGCAAGCATTCTGGACTACACAGACCTCAAAGCTTACTCTCAGTGACACATTTCTTCCAGCAGGGCTCCTGTTCCGGAAGGTTCCACAACCTTCCCAAACAGTGCCACCAGTGGAAATTAAGTATTCAAACACACAAGACATTGGGAGACAGTTTTACATTCAGCCCATCACAGGTTTCCTACGAGTATGTGTGTATTCAGGGATCCCACTGTGTGCCTTACACGTCACCTTACACATCATATTTTGTGCAAAAGAAGGCAGTTAGGACAGGTAGAAGTATGTGCAGTACTAACCAAGCCAGACATAACGTTGATACAAATAACATAGTTCGTGTTTATATCCTATCAAATAAAATAAGCAAACTTCTGTTTTCAAAACATAACTAAGGAGCCGAGCGTGGCATTTCTCGCCTGTAACTCAGCACAGGAGGCCGAGACAGGAGGATGGCACGTTCAGGGCCCACCTAGGCTCAGACCGTATCTCAGAACAACAAAGAGCAACTGAGGACTCAACTTCCAGGCTAGTGAATGTCCATGGACGGGTTTGATGTGAGGACTAATAATAGCAGCAATTTAGGAGCAGTCCAGCACTGACAATACTGTAGCATCATTGTTAATACTTGTAACGATGAGGTTATCGTCACCTTGGGGAGTCTGTAGTCCCAACACTTAGGAAGCAAAGGCAAGAAGACTGAGTTCAAGGCCAGCCTGGGTGACATACCGAGACTGTCTCACAGAAACAAACAACAACAACAAAACAGGTATGGTGGTACATGCCTATAATCCCTGCAGTCTAGAGGCTGAAGCAAGAGGAATGTTGCCAGTTTGAGATCATTCTGGGCTACATAGTGAGTACCACACCATTCCGGGTTCTGTAGCAAGGCCCTGTCTTAACAACAACCACAGAGTGTATATATATAGGGTCCCCTGTGTGTATTTGCTTCCGAATATAATAATGTGCTCTGAAACTTTTACTTTCTGGCAATAAAGGTAATGATTTAAGCTTCAAGTTTTTCGTAATTTCTGAGTTAACATGTAAGCTGCCGCTGTGGTGTGATTTAACTATATAAGCTATTTCAGGAGTGACTAGATCGTAAATTGGCTTGCTGCCATATTGTATATAATTTTGTTTGCCTTACTTTTTTTTTTTTAAAGATAATTAACTTTAAAAACTACATCTCATAAAACAATCTCTTACTAAGTTTGTTAGTAGGAATCATAATTAGTCTTTACAAAGTGACAAGAGTAAGCAACATCTGAGAATTCTGAGTGTGCTTTAATATTTGTTTTTTTCCTGTTGCTTGAGATGGAGCCCTTCTCATCGCAGTGTGTCGTGGCAAAGTGAGCGAGGGTCTGGATTTTGCAGATGACAATGCGCGTGCTGTCATTACAATAGGAATTCCTTTTCCAAATGTGAAAGACCTGCAGGTAGGCCATCAAAGCTCTATAAAGTTGTTTTTTTTTTTTTTTTTTTGGTTTTTCGAGGTAGGGTCTCACTCTAGCCCAGGCTGACCTGGAATTCACTATGGAGTCTCAGGGTGGCCTTGAACTCACAGCGATCCTCCTACCTCTGCCTCCCAAGTGCTGGGATTAAAGGCGTGCGCCACTACGCCCGGCTTAAAGTTTTGTTATATATTTATACTTCTAAGTTTTTGGTAAAATTAATTATATGTTTTTCGTGTATCCTTACACATTTTCTTTTGAATCTCTGAACTTTGAATGAGTTAGTTTTAGTAGAAAATGTTTATTTTATTTTTAAATTTTTATTTATTTATTTGCGCACATGTGTGTGTGTGTGTGCATGCACATGTGTGCAAGGAAGGAGTGTGGGGGCCATAGTCTCTTGCTACTACTGTTTTGCTCCCTGGGTGTAATTTACAGAACATGGTGGCTCACACCTTCAAACCTAGCACTTGGGAGGCTGAAATTGGAGTTTGCTTTGAGTTTGAGGCTAGCCTGGGCTAGGGTGAGACTGTGCCTCAAAACAACAAAGTGATTTCCATCCTGTGGTCGCTGGTCAGGAGCATCAGTATTACCTGTGAATTTGATAGAAACAGATTGCCAGTCTCCAACTAGACTTCCTAAGTTGGAAACCCTTGATGTGAGAAGCTTATGACTGATGTTTTGTCAAGCTCCTGACAACAGACTCATAGGCTCCCTTGGGAACTCAAGGGTCCTTTCTTTGTCTAGCTCCTTTCTCCGCCACTGCCCTTCCCTTCAGATCTCATGATTTTAGCTGCTCCACAATCTAATCTTCTGCTTAGTAGGAACATTGCGCTCTGTTTATACTTCAGTGATGTCCTCTGTGTTCAGGCAGATTATGCCAGACTGGGAGGTGGGCAAAATGGATCTCCCAAATCAGTCTTGGTTTGTCGAATGTGTTTTCCTTGAAAATGTTGCTCAGTTTTTACTATTCCTTATAATGGAAGAGATATTTCTAGACCAGTTACCTAATCTTTTTTTAAAGAAATTATTTATTTGTTTATTTGAGAGAGAGGGAGACAGACAGACAGAGAAGATGGGTGCAACAGGGTCTCTAGCCACTGCAAACGAACTCTAGATGCATGTGCCATCTTGTGCATCTGGCTTACGTGGGACCTGGAGAATTGAACCTGGGTCCTTAAGCTTCGCAGGTACGCATCTTAACCACTAAGCCATCTCTCCAGCCCTATGACATATTCTTAAGCATCTTTCTGTCTACAATTAAGATACTGCTTTGTGGGTCTGGGGAGATGACTCAGTGGTTAAAGGACCTTGCTTGCAAAGCCTGCCTGCTTGAATTTGATTCCCTAATACCCTCATAAAGCCAGATGTACAAAGTGGCACATGTGTCTGGAGCTTGTTTGCAATGGAAAGAGGCCCTAGCCTACCCATGTTCATATTTCTCTTTCTCTTAAATTATTATCTATCTATTTTATCTATATTAAATTATTATCTATCTATCAATATAAACATAATAACATATTGTTTTGGCATATTTTTGCCACTCCTAGATGACACTAATAATAGTAATCATTTTATGATAAATAACCAATTGATAGTAACTATTAATATGACTCATAATTAGGCACTGTAGTGTTCTATAGTTAGAAGTTATGGAAGGGACTGTGCAGTACCCAGCAGCATCTGTGGTGGTTTGATTCAGGTGTTCCCCGTAAACTTAGGTGTTCTGAATGCTAGGTTCCCAGCTGATGGAGATTTGAGAATTAACATCTCCTGGAGGCCGTGTATTGTTGGGGGCAGGCTTATGGCTGTTATAGCCAGTTTCCCCATGCCAGTGTTTGGCACACTCTCCTGTTGCTGTTGTTCACTTTATGTTGGCCAGGGGGTTATGTCCACCCTCTGCTCGTGCCATCGTTTTCCCTGCCACCATGGAGCTTCCCCTTGAGCCTGTAAGCCAAAGTAAATCTCTTTTCCCACAAGCTGCTCTTGGTTGGGTGATTTCTACCAGCAATGCGAACCTGACTGCAACAGCATCTTGATGTCCCATCTAATGCATTGTAGAACGTAACAAGTGAGAGGCTGTCTAATTTAATTAGACTGGCTGTCACTCTTTGTCTCAGTTTTCTACTGCTGTGCAACAAGTTATCACATAGTAGCTCAGAACAACACATGCTTGCCATCTCTGTGTTCATGAGTCTGACGTGGCTTGCCTGAGTTCTCTTCTCAGGGTTCTCAGGGTTCCACGAGGTTGCACTCTCATCTGGGGCTTGCGACCCTCTTCTAAGCCCATTCAGCTTATTAGTGGGATCCAGCGCCTTGCGGTTCTGAGCTGATGTTCTTCATAATTAGTTCCTTAGAGGCTGCTCGGAGTTCCTGTGAGATAGCCTCCTTGGAGGCCTTCTTATAGCATGGCGGGCTACGTCTTCCAAGTCTACAGGATGCTTCCTAGCACCAGTGAGCTAAGACGACTTAATCCTGAGAGCGGCTTCCTGTCCCTTCGCCGAACAGTGTAGCCTAATCAAGACAGTCACTGTCCCGTAGCCCTTGCTGTCTTCTATTGCCTAGATTGCAAGATATAGGTTCTGCCCTCACTCAAGAGAGTGTAGGTGTGACTGTCCCACCTTAGACTGTGTCTGCCGTACTCTTTGTTTTCTATAAATGGAGATGATAGACCAATGATTCCCATAGTTGTCGCCTCCAAAACTGCTTCCAATGACTGTTTCTTTTTTAGTATTCATACTAAGTATACTGTGCAGAAATGAATGGAAGCTATTTATGATTAAAAAATTTTAATATGCAGAAGTGATACAGGGTATCTGTCTTTTATTTGAATTTACATTTTAAAGGGTTCAGATCAGTATCTGAGTTAGAAAAGTGATTTGAGCAGGAAAAAGAAGGCAAGGACATTAAGTTTATGATACCAGTTTTTTTTTTTTTCTTAAAAATAAGAAAGATCACGAAAATAAAATTTTAAACATAGCTTAAAATACTAACTTAAGACTTTACAGTCTCAATAGCCGAGTTTGGTTTTTCAGAGAGGCAGGAAAATGTGTGTTGGAGCCAAAAATATGACTTCTTTGGCTGTGACCAGGATTTCCTCTTCCCACCTTGGGGACTAGAAAGTAGAGGTAGGAAAATTTCATTTTGGAGCCAAGTGTGACTTGTTTAGTTCAAGTCATAATTTATTACACATACCTCGGGGATCTGAAAATAAAGAAACCCACTATGAAATGTTGATAATGGGCCACTCTGAAGGGCAAGCATTAAGCTACTTTCCCAGCGAGGATTTTTTTTTTTATACTTCCACCTTTCCCAGATGCTTCTGATCATTCTACTTAATCGTATAATAGTTTCAAAGAAAACTTTTCTCTGCACTAGACCGAAGCACTTGCAGGGCATGGATGTAAAGCAAGGCTTTTATGTGAGTAGAGGTCAGTGGAAAAGCATTACCAACAGAAAAATTATTTCCTTTAATACAACTAAGTCACGGTATAACAAGGCCGCCTTTTAAAAACCTTTGGCCAATTACAACTACAAAGGCTTTGACATTATAATTTAGGCACCCACATCTCAGGTCGATGGCATGACAAATTTGCGGACATGGTAAAGCATACTCAGATTCTCAAATGCCATTTTGTTTGCATTCCTTAATGTAGCTCATAGAAACATTCATCTAGAAACATTCTGAATAACATTGTGAATAATGTGCCTTTACTCCTTTGAGGAAAAATTTATAAGCCACGACATGTGGTTAAAATTTTTTGTACTTTAAAAATGAAGTGGTATGTTGAGGTTTTAATAATTGGCTTAATAAATTTTGATGATAATATTCATTGTCAGGTTCTTACGCCTAAAATCCCAGCACTCAAAGCAGAGGCAGGAGGAGATGGTAAGTTCAAGACCAGCTTGGGCTATGTAGCACATTAAAGGCTGTCCTTGGTTATTCAATGACACCCTGTCTCAAAAACAAAACAAAACAAAACAAAACAAAATCCCAGTGCTCTTAATAATTTAAAATTGTGAGCTCTACGGCTATATGTGGTGTGCATACTTAGCATCACAACACTCAGAGGTAGAGGTAGGAGGGTCTGGAGTTCAAGGTTATCTTCAGTGGCATAGCTAGTTTGAACATAGTGTAGGCTTCATGCAACCCTGTCTCAAAAAACAAACAAAAAAAGGTAATAAGCTTGATATTCCCCCCCCCAACCCCCGCCATAGGGTCTCTCTCTAGCCCAGGCTGACCTGGAATTCACTATGTAGTCTCAGGGTGGCCCCAAACTCTCGGTGATTCTCCTACCTCTGCCTCCCAAGTGCTGGGATTAAAGGCATGCACCACCATGTCCAGCTATTTGTGCTTTTCAGAAAGAAAACAAAAATTTTACTTGTGTTCAAGCAGAGAGAGAGAATGAGAATGGGTACACCAGGACCTCTAGCTGCTGCAAATGAACTCCAAATACATACACATTTGCATCTGGCTTTATGTGGCAAGTTTGGAATTGAATCCTGGTCCTTAGGCTTTGTAGGCAAGCGCCTTAATCACTGAGCCTTCTCTCCAGCCCCAATATTTGTGCTTTTTTAAAAAAAAAATTATTTATTTGAGAGTGACAGAGAGAGAAAGAGGCAGATAGAGAGTGAATGGGCGTGCCAGGGCCTCCAGCCACTGCAAACAAACTGCAGACGCGTGCGCCCCCTTGTGCATCTGGCTAACGTGGGTCCTGGGGAATGGAGCCTTGAACCGGGGTCCTTAGGCTTCACAGGCAAGCGCTTAACCACTAAGCCATCCCTCCAGCCCTGTTTGTGCTTTTTAAGCAGGATAACATCTTGAGTTATCTAACCTGTTTTGAGGTTTGTTTTCTTTCTGTTGTACTGGGGAGCCAACACAGGACTTCCTTCACTAGACAAGTGCTCTAAAGCTGATATGCCTGCCCTTAGTCCCCAACATAGGGTTTATTTGGAAACCATTTAAAATTCAGATAGTGATTTGAATATTAATCTTCATCTTTGCATTTAATAACCATTACAATTTTTTTAGTTTAGAAAACTCATCTCTAAATGTACTAAAGGATATATGTAGGTTTAAAAATCACATTAATGATTGTTGAGGCATCTCATTTATTTTTTACATTAATTATTGTTTTTGTAACAAATACACATTTATATAAATAGGTTGCCATGTCTGCCTGTATGTGAGCATTATATGAAACAGGAAAAGACAGATTATTTGTCCCAAAGGATCACAGCATTAAACCATGTTAATCTAGTACTTTTTAAAAGTTTGCTTGAGTTGGGTGTGGTGGCGCACGCTTTTAATCCCAGCACTTGGGAGGCAGAGGTAGGAGGATCACTGTGAGTTTGAGGCCAGACTGAGACTACTTAGTGAATTCCAGGTCAGCTTGGGCTAGAGTGAGACTCTACCTCAGGGAAAAAAAAAAAAAAGTTACTTGAGAGAAAGAGGGAGAGCGAAAGAGATTGAGTGTGTGTCTGTGTGCACCAGGACCTCTTGCTGCTGCAAGTGAACTCCACACCCATGTGCCACTTTGTTTATCTGATTTCATGTGGGTACTGGGGAATCAAACTCAAGCCTGAAGGCTTTGCAAGCAAGGATCTTTAACCACTGAGCCATCTAACCCACCCAATCTGTGCTTTTGTGTGTTAGAATATTATCAGATAATGGCAATATGAGAGCTCCGAAGTCTGGAAGACTTCTTTTGAGGAGAGCGATGTTCCTTTTTTACTTTTGTTATTTTGCTGCACTGTAAGCATTTGCATGTAGAATGAAGGTAGGGACATAGAGGACCTCAGTACATTAAGATGAACTTGATTTCAGAAGCAAGACCTTTTAGTGGATTCATTTGTTCCTTTTGAGTAGAGAGATCCACCCTTTGAATTACTTTATACATTTATGTTTTTGGTGTTTTGAGGTGGTGTCTCACTCTAGCCCAGCCCAGGCTGACCTGGAATTCACTATGTCATCTCAGGGTAGCCTTGAACTCACGGCAATCCTCCTACCTCTGCCTCCCAAGTGCTGGGAATAAAGGTGTGTGCCACCACTCCCAGTTCTAAATTTGTGTTTTTAAAAATATTCGTATTTATTTGAGAGAGCATATATGGGCATGCCAGGGCTTATTGCTACTGCAAACAAACTCCAGACACATGTGCCACTCTGTGCATCTGGCTTTCCATGAAGACTGGGGAGTTAAAGCTGGGACGTCAGGCATTGCCAGCAAGTTCTTTAGCTTTGCCACTAAGCCTTCTCCCCAGCCCTAATTTCTATTTCTATTTTGTGTGTGTGTGTGTGTGTGTGTGTGTGTGTGTGTGTGTGTGTATGTTTCTATGTGTGTGTGGGGGTACGTATGCATGTATGTGTGGGGGTGTGTCCATTCTCTCCCCCCACCCCCGCTTGCAAATCAGTAAATAGACCGATGAGCCAGACAGGTGAGATTTCAATCTATTCAAACATAAAAAATATTTATAAAAAATAAAATGGAATGAATTCATTAGAGGCCAGGTTACAAAACAAAACAATTCAGACTACAACCTAACCTGTTTTTTTTTTTTTTTTTTTTTTTTTTGAGGTAGGGTCTCACTCTGGTCCAGGCTGACCTGGACTTAACTCTGTAGTCTCAGGGTGGCCTTGAACTCACGGCGATCCTCCTACCTCTGCCTCCCGAGTGCTGGGGTTAAAGGCGTGCACCACCACGCCCAGCTTTTTGTTTTGTTTTGTTTTGTTTTGTTTTGAGTACCCGACTAGAAGTAGAAACTACCATACTCATCCACTGGGAACAAATTGACATCCTGCATGGCTTCTAGCCCCTTGTCTCAGGGAGACTGCCGGCTAGCAAGCTCTACTGGCATTAAAGTAATAAACAACCACATTTGTGATGAAGGCTAGACGAGAAAGTCAAGGAACCATGGGAATGTTCCAGCAGATCTTTATGGGTCAGGCAAGGCTTCCTGAGGAAGTGATATTTAAGCTGACACAGGAAAGAAGGCTAAGAATCATGTGAGTGAACTAAGTGGATAACAGTATTCTCAGCAGGCAGAGCTGCATGTGCGAAGGCCCCGTGTGTGAAAGGGGATAGCCCTTTCCAGGAAGAGAGCGAGGCGCAGGTACCGTGAACTGGGAGAATGGCATGAGAGCAGCGGCTAGAGACGGATTTAGGAGCCGAGTCACTTAAGGCTCCGTGTGCCATTTTTAGGAGTTGGGATATTATTCTATACTATGGGAAACCAGATCCAGGAACAGAGCCTGAGGTCGGAGTGGAGTCAAGTGTTCCGGCTATAGTGTAGCATCCGATACGGAAACCCACCTGGTTCTCGCCCCAATAATAACATATGGCTACTCTGGGGGAATGGCTGTGTATTCAAACTGTAATACTAAACTTCGACATTTAGGAGTCCAGCCGTGTATGTTTGGTAATATGGGAAGTAAAACTTTGTCACTATCCTAAACATCTAGAATGAGTTCAGTCTAAATTACTTAGACCTTATTTTTACTCAGAATATTTTCTCCAGCTTTTAAAAATTTGTTTGTTTTTTGTTTTTGTTTTTGTTTCTTCAAGCTAGGATCTTGCTCTAGCCCAGGCTGACCTGGAATTCACTATGTAGTCTCAGGGTGGCCTTGAACTCACAGTGACCCTCCTACCTCTGCCTCTCCAGTGCTGGGATTAAAGGTGTGTACCACCATTCAACTTTCTTTTCTTTCTTTCATTTTTTTTTAAACATTTTTTTAATTTTTTTTTTAAAAAATTTATTTGAGAGCGACAGACACAGAGAGAAAGACAGATAGAGGGATAGAGAGAGAACGGGCACTCCAGGGCTTCCAGCCTCTGCAAACGAACTCCAGACGCATGTGCCCCCTTGTGCATCTGGCTAACGTGGGACCTGGGGAACCGAGCCTCGAACCGGGGTCCTTAGGCTTCACAGGCAAGCGCTTAACCGCCAAGCCATCTCTCCAGCCCTCTTTCTTTCATTTTTTTTAAGAGATAGTTTGACTAAAAAATATTAAAGGCAGTTTATAAGTATATCTTGGAATTCCAGAATTAAGTTCTAGTTTAAGCAAGCAACCTAGGTTGGCAATTTGTATATTTGCCTTGGACAAATGAAAAATGAGTGAAAATGAGATAACAAACCCTTTGTAAAACAAATGAACAAACAGATCATCAAAAAATCCATAAAATAGGGGCTGAGGAGATGGCTCAGTGGGTAAAAGAACTTGATTGCAAAGCCTGTTGGCTCGGGTTCAATCCCATGTAAAGGCAGATGCACAGAGTGGCACGTGTGTCTGGAGTTCATTTGCAGCTTAGCATGCTCAATCATATTCTCTCTCAAATAAATAAAAATACTTTTTAAAAAGGTCCATAAGGGGGGCTGGAGAGATGGCTTAGCAGTTAAGCATTTGCCTGTGAAGCCTAAGGACCCTGGTTCGAGGCTCGACACCCCAGGACCCACATTAGCCAGATGTACAAGGGGGCGCACGCGTCTGGAGTTCATTTGCAGTGGCTGGAGGCCCTGGCGCGCCCATTCTCTCTCTTTTTCTCTATATGCCTCTTCCTCTCTCTGTCACTCTCAAATAAATAAATAAAAATAACAAAAATATTTTTTTTTAAAAAAAAAGGTCCATAAGGGCTGGAGAGATGGGTTAGCAGTTAAGGCATTTGCCTGCAAAGCCTAAGGACTCATATTCAACTCTCCAGATCCCACATAAGCCAGACATACAAAGTGATGCAAGCATGCAAGGTCACACATGTACACAAGGGGGCACACGTGTCTGGAGTTCAATTGCAGTGGCTGAGGTCCTGGCATGCCATTTCTCTTTCTTTCTCTTTCTCTCCCCCTCATTAAAAAAAAAAATGGGCCAAGCCAGGTGTGGTGGCGCACACCTTTAATTCCAGCACTCGTGAGGCAGAGGTAGGAGGATTACTGAGAGTTCAAGGCCACCCTGAGACTACAGAGTGAATTCCAGGTCAGCTTGAGCTGTGGTAAAACCCTACCTCCAAAAACTAAAAAAAAAAAAAAACAAAAAAGTCGGGAGTAGGGGCAGTCAGTTGGGCTTGCCTCAAAAAACAAAAACATGCTGGGTTTGATGGCACATGCCTTTAATCCCAGCACTCAGGATAACCTCAAGGTTTATGTACTTTCCTTCTCCCTTTGAGACAAAGTTTTGTTTTGCTGAATGCACCAGACTAGCTGTTCCATGAGCTTCCAAATTCTCTTGGCTCCACCTCCCCTTGCCATGCCTGCATTGGGATCACAGATGCACATGCCACTTTGCATCCAGCCTCACATGGGTGCTGGAGAATTGAACTTGGGTCAGCTGGCATGCAAGCCAAGCACCTTTAACCAACCTAGCCATCTCCCTAGCTCTCATTACATATATTGTTTGTTTTTTGAGGTAGGGTCCCACTTTAGCCCAGGCTGACCTGGAATTCACTCTGTAGTCTCAGGATGGCTTGGAACCCATGATGATACTCCTACCTCTGTGTTGTAGTCAGGTTCACATTGCTGGCAGAAATCACCCCAGCAATCGCAACTTTTGGGGGAAAAAGGTTTATTTTGACTTAAGGGGAAGCTCAGTGAAGACAGGGGAATATGTTGGCATGAGTAGAGGGTGGACATCACCTCCTGACCAATAATATCAAGTGGACAATAGCAACAGGAGAATGTGCCAAACACTGCCAAGGGGAAACTGGCTATATTGCCCATAAGCCCACCCCAACAATACACTGCCTCCAGGAGGCGCCAATTCCAAAATCTTCATAGCTGGGAACCTAGCATTCAGAACACCTAAGTTTATGGGAGACACCTGAATCAAACCACCACATTCTGCCTCCCAAGTGCTGGGATTAAAAACATGTGCTGCCATGCCTAGCTCATTCCAAATACATGCATGCGTGTGTGTGTGTGGATATATATATATGTGTATATGTATATGTATATATATATGTATGTGTATATGTATATGTATATGTATATGTATATGTATATGTATATGTATATATTTTCGAGGTAGGGTCTCACTTTAGCCCAGGCTGACCTGGAATTCACTACTTAGTCTCAGGGTGGCCTCGAACTCACAGCAATCCTCCGACCTCTGCCTCCTGGGTGCTGGGATTAAAGGTGTGCACCACCACGCCTGGCTTTCATTCCCTATATTTTTAAGGGATAGATTTAGACAGCTTTCAAATTCCAAACTTTAAAATAAATTGGTTTATATTTTATACTTTATATTTCCTTAACAAAAAAATTTCATGCCTGAAAATGGGGCTACAAATTAAACATGTGGGATAATCAAGGAGACAAAAAATTTTAAGAATTTTAAATTTTTTTAAAATTTGAAGCAGAGAGAGAGGGAGGGAGACTGGGCACACTAGGACCTTTAGCCACTGCAAACGAACTCTAGACACATGTGCCACCTTGTACATCTGGCTTACATGGGACCTGGAGAATCAAATGTGAGTCCTTAGGCTTCATAGGCAAGTACCTTAACCACCAACCCATCTCTCCAGCAGGAATTTTTAAAGTTTTCTTGAATTAATCTTGGTTTTTGCAAATGCTAGAACTTTATTGACCTATTTGTTTTGTTCTCAAATAGGTTGAAGTCAAGCTGGGTGTGGTGGCGCACACCTTTAATCCCAGCACTTGGGAGGCAGAGGTAGGAAGATCACTGAGAGTTCAAGGTCACCCTGAAACTACAGAATGAATTCCAGGTCAGCCTGAGCTAGAGTGAGACCCTACCTCAAACCCCTTCCCCCCCAAAAAAAAACCCCCTAAAAATAAAAATAAAAGTAGGTTGAAGTCTTTAGAAGTGAAATTACCACTCTGGGGACATGCAAGAGTGACTGAGATTTGCTCCTTTATGTTCTGTTGACACGGTGCATAGTCAGTAGCATTTTCTCGAGGGAAGCTGTGGAGTTAGTTTTTAACTTGTCTGAATTTTTTTCCCCCCTTTGGAGGAGAACTTTAGTTGTTGATTTTAATCAGTTTATTTTACCAGATCCCCTCAGAATTTACAGGGTGCAGACGTGTAGAAGGGCTTCAAGTATGTCACTTGAGTTTTCAAGTCACAAAGTTTAAACATCAGCTATCACATCAGTAGATGTCCCTGTTACAGTGTCAGTCTTTCCTGGTTTTGATTTAACAGTTTGATAAACCAAGTGTGGTGATGCAGGCCTATGTTCCTAGCCCTTGGGGACTTGAAGCAAGATATTCTCCAGTTTAGGGACAGCTTCAGTGAGGACTGTCTCAAGATAGATAGGTGATGGGTGGATGAATGGATAGATGGATAGCTAGATATATAGATAGATAGTTTGAAACCTTGGAAATGAGTTCAGTATATGCTTTCTAACTGTACAACAAATTCCATTAAGATATACAATAACTTAGGCTGGAGAGATGGCTTAGCAGTTAAGCACTTGCCTGTGAAGACTAAGGACCCCAGTTTGAGGCTCAATTCCCCAGGACCCACATTAGCCAGATGCACAAGGGGGTGCATGTGTCTGGAGTTCGTTTGCAGTGGCTGAAGGCCCTGGCACGCCCATTCTCTATCTGCCTCTTTTTTTTTTTCTCTCTCTCTGTTGCTGTCAAATAATAAATAAATAAAATAAAATGAAAATATTATAGAAAAGATATACAATAACTCATAATGTCTTTCTCTGTATAATTTGCCAGACATTTAAAATTGTAATGTCCTGTCTCTAATATCAACAAAAGGTAGGATCCCTGTATTTAAGGTAATAAGATGAAAGATTACCTTTAAATTAATACCCTTTGTCCCTAAACTATTCTGAAACATTCACAAGTGGGGGGACCCATATCCCAGGCTCCCATAGAGCAGAGAAGGGAAAGCAGCGCCAGGAACCCCCTCCCCGAGAAGGGCATTTAGGCTGCCAAGACAGGAGTAAATGCGTGAGGTCTTCCCACTTGGGCCCATCTTGCCAGTGGCACTGCTCATATGCCGCGGTGTAAGACACGCGCAGGGCTGGGGGAGCGCCGGGGGCACTCGGGCTTGGGGGCTGGCCGGGTGGGATGGGCACGGGAATCCTGTCCTGGACCTTCCTTGCTCCCAGAGGCACCTAGATGGTGCTGTGTGTCCCCATTTGACTGGGGAGAAACCAGGAAAATTTGGGTGAGGACTCCTGTATGAAGGAGATTGAAAAAAGCCCTAATTTCTTCTCCCAAATCTCGTCAGAGGGCTGCCCCCTTTTTATGAGAAGATGAGAGCCAGGATTGGGCATAACCTGACTCTAGACTCTTTTTTTTTTTTTTGTCCAAACAATATTAATTTAATTTATTTTTATTTTTTTTTAATTTTTATTAACATTTTCCATGATTATAAAATATATCCCGTGGTAATTCCCTCCCTCCCCCCACACTTTCCCATTTGAACTCTAGACTCTTCTTTTCACTTTCCTCCACTTTGTTTCAGATGGGGCAGTGGCTTCTAGGATACCCCAAAAGTCTCTGCTACCCTGTCTTAAAAACTGGTCTCATTTAGATAACACAGAGAACAGGAATTGTCCATTGCTTTTCTCCCGAGACTTCAGGAGACAATTAGAAAACATGCTAATGTAACTCCAGATACCACAGAGGAGGAAATTCCTCTTAAAGATAAATGATTAACTCAGTCAACACCTGATGTTTGTAAAAAAATTACAAAAATTGGTAGCTGAACCAAATAAGAACTTCAAACAGTTGCTCCAGGTGGCAACTTCTGTTTTATTATAAACAGGAAACCAAGAGAAAGAAAGGGGACCAGAAAGGGAGATTAGGGTAAAATACTATCACCAGGAGATCATAACAATAATAAAAGTTGCTCCAGGAAGGGCATTTTCATTGGATAAAATCTAAAATATGTTTACTTGATGTCAGAGTTTTAACCAGTAGAGAAACTTAACTTATAGTTAAGGCCTCATTCATTAACAGCTCACTGATACTAATTTGTTATGGTTTAAGGGTTATAAAAACTGGCTTTAAGACTCTCAGTAGAGTAAATTAGGTTTCTCTGTTTGCGAAGGTGTTTTGTTTTGTTTTTGAGGTAGGGTCTCACTCTAGCCCAGGCTGACCTGGAATTCACTGTGTAGTCTCAGGGTGGCCTTGAATTCAAAGCAATCCTCCTACCTCTGCCTCCCAGTGCTGGGATTAAAGGCGTGCACCACTATGCCTGACTTTTGCTAAGGCTTTAACTATTGGAGAAACTGAGTCTTAAGATGAAAGTTCATGTATAAATGTTACATTTCCAAAGGTGAGTTACTCATACCTAAAGACATTGTGACTTTAAAGATAGCTTCTGTTTCATTTATGCTAATTCTTTCAAATAGTCATCACCAGGTTTAATCACTTAGGTTTAAGTGATTTAATTTCAGTCAGTATAACCTTTATGCTCCGGTTAGGTAAAATATGTCGGGATAGCTTGCCTAAACTATCAATTTTAAGTCATGGGTAAGATGTAAAATTGTTTTATGTTAATAAAAATTTTTATATCTAAGATCAATTGCTAGCCTAGATTCAGCTAAAAACATTGGTTGTCAAATGGTGTTTTCTCTTTCAAAACAGATTTGTCAAGGGTTGTATTAAAGCTTAGCTGTTTTGGCCTCAACAATGACCAGATTCTGCGCTATTATATGTAAAGTAACTGTCTTATTTCCAGCATCTCAAGTCCAGTATGAATAACAAAATTAACTCTGAAGATATCTTCCCTGCTTTAGGGTACAGCCTCATGCTCAAACAATGGTCCTCATCAAACACAGATGCCAAGACTTTATACTGTCTTGTCTTTTTGCTGATAATTTCTAGGTTAAATTAATTGGTTTAGATTTGTATTGTTCTCAAGACTGATAACAAGTATTTGCCTGCATTTATAGCTATTAGATATTTAAAGGATAAGACTTGCCTACTTTCTGTGCTTCTGATATGGTCTATGCTGCCACAGAGTAACTAAACTTAGAGGTTAAACGAAATAACTTAAACATTAACCATTGGTGCTATTCTTTAACTGGGTAGGTTTCAGTAATCAAATATGTTATATATGTACACCCTTCAAGGTCGGTGTAACTTCCTTTCTAAGTGTACTAATAACCTATATAGAAGCCAAAACCAATTGGAATCATTAGAGCTAAAGAAAAAATAGGCCAGTATTTTGGCTCCTGTTTGGCCCCAGGTCATGAGGCTAGTGGAGATGATGGGTCACTTCTATACTGCCCCTCCCCACCGCCCCAATAAATCACCTGTGTTTCTGATTAGGGAGGATACAGAGACCCAGAAACAAAAAAAAAAAAAAATGTCGGGGTAGAAGCTGGGTGTGGTGGCACATGCCTTTAATCCCAGCTGTTGGTAGGCAGAGGTAGGAGGATCACTGTGAGTTTTGAGGCCACCCTGAGACTACACAGTGAATTCCAGGTCAGCCTGAGCTAGAGTGAAACCCTACCTCGAAAAACTGAAAAAGAAAAAAAAAAAACAAAAAGCTGGTGTAGAGTCTGAAGTCTGAAACAGGAGAGTCACAACTGAGGAAAAATCCGTCCTTCTGGCTTCCCAGCATGGCCAGCTTGGCCCTGACTCATCCTAACAGACAACACCAGTATCAGAGAAGCTATAGGGCGACTCTTGAATTCCTAAAATCTTCTTTGGAGAGCCATTAGAGACCTCCAAAATTAATCCTTGATTACATTTTGGCTATGTCCTTGGTTTAAACACTCAGAGAGAAATGTATAACCAAAGATATAGGGATACCTCAAATATATAAATGGCCTACTAAATAATACAAGGGCTTTCCAAGAGGGGAAGCAAACAAGGCCTCAAGACATGTTATTCCCATCTCTAATAGTTCTAATTCTATAATAAGGAAAAACAACTACAGATGTCAAAAGGGTTATTTTTAAATCTAGAATATATATGGATGACTCTGACCAAGGATTGCTTAATTCAACGACTTTCTTATACTGGGAACAGTGGTGAATCTGTTTTAACTTGTGCCAAGGCATCCTTAAATAAGTCCTGAGACCAAAAATATATCTGTACAGCCTTTAATTTATACACCCAATAGCTGTATGGTACCAACCTTTGGCTCTGGCTTACCCCTAGGACAAACTGAAAAAGGTACACTCTGGAAAGCTATTATGCAAAGTATGATATTTTCACCATTATTAAAGTTAAATGTATATATGTTCCTGATAACTCTGCTAATATGTCATCTGTTTTACAAGCCACACATAAACAGATTCAGGCCATGTTAGACCCTCTTGTGCAATTCAATGAGCAGTTCTTAAAGAAAACCTCAGCCAGCTCATGCTCAGATGGTCCTGAGACTATCCAGCTCCATCTACCTGGGTTCCCACGAATGCTGCCCAAGGCCTGGAAGTCCACAGGAAGGACAACCCTGAAGATGACCAGTTTGCTGTGTGCTCACTTCTCATTCACTCCTTACTTTTAGTCTTTCTCCCCAACATTTTCTTCCAAGACAATCTTCCTACACTCCAAAAATACACTTTCAGGTCCTTTAGAATAGTTCCCCTCTCTGGGACAGACTCTTAACTGTCACAACAACTCCATGCCCAATTTAGCAGGAAATAGCTCATGATCTGATGTCGTCACCCCTTGTCCTCTAACAGCATTTAGATTCTCATGAGAGGAGGGAATCAGAAGGGGGTACAGTTAGGGTGACTGGACACCTAAAGCTATAAAGGGCAGAAAAGTTTGCACTTGCTAGAAATCAAAGATGATCTGACTTCTTTTCTCTCGCCTAGTTCCCTAGACCTGTTTTGCCAAAAACAGGAGGGAGGCCTTTCATAGGATTTAAACACTGTGGTCAACGTCAGCTCCTAGAACTTGGTGCCAGGGCTAACCTCTTCCTGGGACAGCCCCTAACCCTAACCAACCAGCTGTCCCTCTGGTTCACCTGAGCTGGAAGACGACAACCTCCGCTAAAAGGTTATAAATACCTTTGCAAGGAGAGGGCAGGCTCTCCGACCACCTGGGAACTTCCAGCTGTGGGTGAGTTTTTCCCTTGGCTGGTTTTGGGCTGCTCAGGCTCAGGCCCAGGTCCAGGCAGGAGTGCCTCTGCCCTTAGTCTGCACATGGGCTCCTTTATCCCTACAGGGCAGGAGCTTCTTGAACTTTCTTTCCATGCTTTTTTCCCCCAAGCCCTCCATATGGGATCTTTAGCCACATGGGTGTCTTTCCTTAGCTCTGTACTTCCCTCAATAAATATAACAGTTTAGTAAGTATCCATCTCAGACGTTTTTATTCAATTCTTTGATTAAAATTAGAAACAAACCTAGGGTTTGGGGTTCAAGGATATTTTTGGACCCCTAGCACCTCATTATAAATGTATATCATAGATTAAAATGAACAATTCTGCTTTTATTTTAAATTATATTTTATCAGCTTGCAAAAGTCCATTCAAGCTTTTACTATGACTCTAATATACACTAAATACAGTAGGTGGCTTCCTTTTTTTTTTTTTTTTTTTTCTTCTCTTTTTGTTTTTTCAAGGTAGGGTCTCACTCTGGCCCAGGCTGACCTGGAATTCACTATGCAGTGTTAGGGAGGCCTCGAACTCATGGCAGTCCTCCTACCTCTGCCTCCTGAGTGCTGGGATTAAAAGCATGCTCTACCACACCCGTCTCTTACATGGCTTCTTTTTAAATTATTTTGGTTTATTTTTACTTATTTAGTTGAGAGCAACAGACAGACACTAAGAGAAAGAAGCAGATAGATAGAGAGATAATGGCTGTGCCAGGGCCTCCAGCCACTGCAAACAAACTTTAGATGCATCCATCACTTTGTGCATCTGGCTTATGTAGATCCTGGGGAATCAAACCTCGAATCCAGGTCCTTAGGCGTCACAGGTGAGTGCTTAACCGCTAAGCCATCTCTCCAGCCCTTACTTAGGTGGCTTCTTATAATAATAATATCATTGCTTCTACCCTCCTTCTGTCCCCCTCCTTCTAAGAGGCAGTGGCTTTCACATTTTTAGTTGTTTTGTCGCTGTTTTTAAAGACTTTGGCTGTATTTAAGCAATTTTAAATGTTACTAACTTCTACTTGAGGTAGGATTTTTAGCTCACTTTATTTTCCCTTTTTATGTCTGCCTAATATAACAAAATCATAGTTGTGTTATGAAATCTGTTGTCAATATCCTCATTATCATGACAGAAAATACTGTTCCCTAGAGTCCAGTGATTTCCTTCCTGTCTTAAAGTTTAGTTACTAATATCCCCCTTCCTCCCTTTTTTGTTTGTTTGTTTGTTTTTAACTTCTGACAGTGTGTAGCTATATAGCCCAAACTGGCCTTTGGAATCTTCCTGCCTCAACTCCTGAGTGCTAGAGTTATAATCATGTGCCACAATGTCCCACCTCCTATTTCTTTTCAATAGTTTTTAATTTTTAATTTTTTCGAGGTAGGGTCTTGCTCCAGACCAGGATGATCTGGAATTCACCCTGTAGTCTCAGGGTGACCTTGAACTCACAGAGGCCTCCTACCCCTACCTCCTGGCCTCTGAAGGGTTGGAATTAAAGGGGTGTGCCACCACCCCTCTTGGCTGCTCAATAGGTTTTTATCTAAATAACCCCCTTTCTTTCCAATGGACTTGCACAATGTTGTTCAGTGCAGTTTTTCTCTGGAGCCTCTGCTCACCTACTGCAAGCAAGACTTTTGTGACCTTTAAGGCCACATGATTGTCCATGTTTCCCCCTTTGCTCTTGATTTGCATTTCTCATGTGCTGAATCACTAGTTTTTTGGGTCATGGGTCTTCCATTTGTTGCTTGCTCTTTCATTGTTTTGTTTTGTATTTCTGGGGGTGCATCTTAGCCTCAAGCCTAAGCTCTGTCACTGAGATATCCTTATAGCCCCCTTATTTTTCTCTTAAGAGAGAGGAATTATTTTGGTTTTTCGAGGTAGGGTCTTCCTCTAGCTCAGGCTGACCTGGCATTCACTATGTAGTCTCATGTTGGCCTTGAAACTCACAATGATCCTCCTACCTCTGCCTCCTGAGTGCTGAGATGTGCCCCCACACCCAGCCAGGGAAAGGATATGTTTTGACATGTTGCCAAGGCTGTCCTTGAAGTTACAATCTTCCTGCCTCAGTCTCCCAAATAGGTAGTTCTTGCACTTGCCACCACACCAGCCCACCTTTCATCTTTGTTACCTCTTCTCTCAGCTTTGTGTATTAGCTTCCACTCCATTGAATCTTTCCAGACTTGGGTCTGTCAGTTTGAACTTTCTCCTTTCTGTGTAATCATTTGCCACTTCACCTGCATTTTTTGTTTGTTTTGTTTTTCAAGGTAGGGTCTCACTCTAGCCCAGGCTGGCCTAGAATTCACTGTAGTCTAAGGGTAGTTTCAAACTCATGGCCATCGTCTCCCTCTGCCTCCTGAGTGCTGGGATTAAAGGTGTGTGCCACCATACCCAGCTTTTTTTTTTTTTTTTTAAATTATTTACTTAAGAGAGACAGAGAAACAGGAGAGTGAGTATGGGTATACCAGGGCTTCCTGCCACTGTAAATGAACTCCAGATGCATGCACCACTTTGTGTATCTGTCCTTATGTGGGTACTGGGGTATTAAACCAGGGCTATCAGGCTTTGCAAGCAAGTGCCTTCAACCAAGTCATTGCTCCAGGACTCACCTGTACTTCCTGTGTAATTCACTTTGAACATCTGTGTTTCTCTTATTTGTTGTGATTACATGTAGTTTTGCAAAGCTGGAGAGGAACAAATTTTTTTTTTTTTTTTTTTTTTTTTACTTCTTGTAACTAGAAATCACCTTACTTTCTAGAAGGTACAGTATTAGTTTTCAAGGTGCTGTGATTCTGTGTGTCTTATTCCAGTACTCACATGCTCACTAAATTTAAGAAGCTCTAAACCATACATGCCTGACAAAAATAGAAAATATAGTAAAAGTGTTATATTCATTAAAACTTGGACCTGTGGAGTTAATAACTTGAGTTTTAGTTATATACTCAGGATTTTTAAATATTTATTTATTTGGAGAGAGAGAGAAAGAGACAGAGAGAATGGGCGTGCCAGGGCCTCCAGCCACTGCCTACAAACTCCTGATGCATGTGCCACCTTGTGCATCTGGCTTATGTGTATCCTGGTGAATTGAACCTAGGTCCTTTGGCTTTGCAGGCAAGCACCTTAACTGCTGAGACATCCTTCCTGCCCCCATAATGTTTTTTAATTTTTAAATTTTTTATTATTTTTATTTATTGAGGGAAGGGGAGAGGAGAGAATATGGGCACTTCAGGGCCTTTGGCTGTTGCAAACAAACTTCAGACACACGTGCCACCTTGTGCATCTGGCTTAGGTGGGTCCTAGGAAATTGAACCTGGGTTCTTTGGCTTTGCAGGCATGTTCCTTAACCACTAAGCAATCTCTCCAGCTCTTCAGGTATTTATTTATTTATTTAATTTTGGTTTTCGGAGGTAGGGTCTCTCTCTAGCTCAGGCTGACCTGGAATTCACTAGGTAGTCTCCAGGTGGTCTCGAATTTGTGGCAATCCTCCTACCTTTGTCTCCTGAGTGCTGGGATTAAAGGTGTGTGCCACCATGCCCTCCTAAGACAATATTTTGCTTGGCATGGTAGCCACGCCTCTAATCCCAGCACTTAGAAGGCAGACATAGGAGGATTGCCATGAATTTGAGGCCAGCCTGAGACTGCATAGTGAATTCCAGGTCAGTCTGGGCTAGAACGAGACTACCTCAAAAAAACCAAAAAGTCAAGATTTCATTTTGCTTAGTTATTGCTAGAAGAGTTTATTCATTAGTTATGTGACTTTAACAAGGGAAACACTAGAGGATAAAATATTTGAATGATAGGCTGGAGAGATGGCTTAGCGGTTAAGCGCTTGCCTGTGAAGCCTAAGACCCCGGTTCGAGGCTTGGTTCTCCAGGTCCCACGTTAGCCAGATGCACAAGGGGGCGCACGCTTCTGGAGTTCGTTTGCAGAGGCTGGAAGCCCTGGTGCACCCATTCTCTCTCTCTCCCTCTATCTGTCTTTCTCTCTGTGTCTGTCACTCTCAAATAAATAAATTAAAAATTAAAAAAATATATTTGAATGAATCAATCTTTAGGCTAACTCAGGATGAGTCTTGCACTCATTCTTATACACTGTATTATCTGCATATTTTTTTGTTTATTTATTTGAGAGCAACAGACAGAGAGAGAAAGAGGCAGAGGGAGAGAATGGGCGCACCTGAGCTTCCAGCCACTGCAAATGAACTCCAGACGCGTGCATCCCCTTGTGCATCTGGCTAATGTGGGTCCTGGGGAATTGAGCCTCGAACCAGAGTCCTTGGGCTTCACAGGCAAGCACTTAACTACTAAGTCATCTCTCCGGCCCTATCTGCATATTTTATATAACTGCTTTCTGTGACAGATCAGAGTTGCAAAGTGACCAAAACGGAAGAAAATTAAAGAATGCTAATGTTACTAATAACTTTTTTTTCCTTTTATTTTTTTCTTGGTTTTTCGAGGTAGGGTCTCGCTCTAGCCCAGGCTGACCTGGAATTCACTATGGAGTATCAGGGTGGCCTCGAACTCATGGCAATCCTCCTACCTCTGCCTCCCGAGTGCTGGGATTAAAGGCATGCGCCACAACACCTGGCCACTTTTTAGAGCTTTTTTTTTTTTTGAGGTAGGATCTCATTCTAGTCCAGGCTGATCTGGAATTCACTACGTAGTCTCATAGTAGCCTTGAACTTATAACGATCCACCTACCTCTGCCTCCTGAGTGCTAGGATTAAAGGTGTGCGCCACCATGCCTGGCCAGAGGATGTTTGATCCATTATAAAATTCTGAAAAAATGATTTGTTTCAAAATTGAACACTGTTCCCTATGTATTATACCAGTGAACATATTTTTATAGATATTCAATGAAAATGTAGCTAGTTACCTTTTTTTAACCTTTTTAAAATTATGTATTTTTATCATTATATATGTATGTGAGAGAGAGAAAGAAGCCGGTAGAGAGAATGAGCACACCAGGACCTCCAGCCCCTGCACACAAACTCCAGACGCATGTGCCACATTGTAGATCTGGCCTACATAGATACTGGGGAATCAAATTGGGTCCTTACACTTTGCAAGCAGTGCCTTAACCACTAAGCCATCTCTCTGGTCCTAGCTACTTACCTTTTAAGTCACCTATAATAATGTGCCTATATCTTTAATGCTATAAACTACCAGGTGATAAACACTTCGATTTGGGACAAAGTAGCCTAAAACAATGACTGTATAATCTACATTATCCTATCACTTTTTTTCATAAATATGTAGTAGTATATTACAGTGTAATGTAAGGTCCACTAAAACTGGCATTGGGATTTAGAAATATGAAATGACCTGCTTATTATTTGTTTAACTTATTTTTTGGTTTCAGGGACTTAACCTAGGGTCTTGCACATGTTAGCCAAGCACTCTACCACTGATCTATTTCCCCAGGCCCTCTTTTAACTTTTTTTTTTTTTTTTCCCGAGGTAGGATCTCTAGCCCAGGCTGACCTGGAATTCACGATGGAGTCTCGGGTGGCCTCGAACACATGGCAATCCTCCTACCTCTGCCTCCCGAGTGCTGGAATTAAAGGTGTATGCCACCGCACCCTGCTTTTTTTTTTTTTTTTTTTTTTGAGGTAGGGTTTCACTGTAGCCCAGGCTGACCTGGAATTCACTATGTATGTGATCTTCCTACCTCTGCCTCCCAAGTGCTGAGATTAAAGGCATGAGCCACCACGCCCGATTCTTCTAACTTTTTATTTTGAGACACAGTCCTACTCAGTTGTTCAGGCTGGCCTTGAAAAACTTGCCTTGTAGACGAGGCAGACCTTGAATTTTCAATCTTTCTGCCTCAGTCTCCTAAGTAGCCGAGAATTCAAACCCACATCACTGTGCCCTGAGCCCACTTTTAAACAATGCTGCTTTACCTTTTCATGTTCACTGTTCTAGTCAGGCAAATGTATGAGGTTGGCAGAAATGTTTTTCTCTTTACTAATGACCGAGAAAGAGTGCGTACGGATGCTCCGGGGCCTTCTGAAACTGCAGAGGAACTTCAGACATGAACCACTTTGTGTATCTGGCTTTATGTGAGTACTAGGAAATTGAACGCAGGCCATCAGGCTTTGCAAGCAAGTGTCTTTAACTACCGAGCCATGTCTCCAGCCCTATTTTTCTTTTTCTTTCTTTCTTTCATTTATTTATTTATTTATTTTATTTTTTAAGGTAGTGTGTCACTATAGCTCAGGCTGGCCTGGAAGTCATTCTGTATTGTCAGGCTGGCCTCAAACTCATGGTGTTTTTCCTATCTTTGCCTCCTGAGTGCTGGGATTAAAGATGTGTGTTACCGGCAGGGTGTGGTGGTGCACACCTTTAATCCCAGCACTTGGGAGGCAGCGGTTGGAGGATTGCCATGAGTTCGAGGCCACCCTGAGACTCCATAGTGAATTCCAGGTCAGCCTGGACCAGAGTGAGATCCTACCTCGAAAAACTCAAAAAAGAAAAAAAAAAAAGAAAAGAAAAGAGATGTGTGCTACCATGCCACCCTTAAAGAAAAAAAAAAAAGAGAAAGAGAGAAAAGAAAAAGAAAAACGAGAGAAATCCACGACTCTAATTATTCTAATTATATGTGGTTTACGGATGCTCAAACAGCCTATGGGTGTAAAGCCTGCATTCCACTTCATGATGTGCTTTTGCCACTGTGCTTTCTTTCCTCAGAATAGGCATTTTCTAGAGATGGTAATTGAAGCATCTGCAAGGTTCATCTGAGTAATATCTTAACATGGATAGCCTAACTAAAATGACACAATCCTATTACTCGTTTAAACCTTTTGGACTTAGCCCTTTATAGAATAGGCATATTAAGATTTCCCTCATGTCGTAAGTAGTAACACTTAATAGAAAAGTATTCGTCCCTTCTTTGGCTATATGCATTCATCTTAACAAATTGTTTTCATAATAATAATAATAATAATAAAAATCATACTCTATCCTGACTGGAATGTTTTTATGTAATTATTGTCGAAGCATTTACATGGAAGTGTTTAAATTTTACCAAATGCCCAATAAACTATTGTGAGTAGTAACCACAGCTGGGTTCCTGGAACCAGGGATGTCTAATGCGCAGAGAGCAGAAGATGCCCTATTTCAAATGAATGGGCTCTCGCTCCTTTGCTGAGGGTTGAACCTAAGGCCTTAGGCATGCTGTGTAGGCACTCTACCCCTGAGCCAAATCCCAGATGTTTCTTAAATTTAAATTTTTTAGATGCATTTTCAACAGTTAGAATTTATGACACAAAGTTTAATAGATTTCCCTTAAAAAAAGTATCTTATCCAAAGCAGTTCTCAAACATATGTGAAATAAGTTATATTACTGTTATGTCTTGCTTCTTACTTCTCACTGGATTATTGTGGTCGAGTCCTAATGTAACAGAGAAAGTAAGTAACAATCAAAACTATTTCTAATGTGCTATATTTTTTTTTAAATTTAAAAGGAAGCCTGGCTCCTTAACTCTTGGCAGAAATTTTTTTCCCTCATTTATTAAAAAAAAAAAGCACTACATTTGGTTAACTCAGTGTTTCAGAAATCTTGAAAATATGCCAGATGAAATAAAACCAGCCTTATTCCTTTAATCTAGCTAAATTATTTCACATTATAAGATCTTAGGCTGAGTTGAGAACTCTAACAATGATAAAAATGTTTATACTTGGATGATTCAGAGCAGTAAATATCTACTATTCAGTCTTTGTCTTCCAGATTTAGTTTGCAGTGAGTACTTGGGCTTTAGGCCCTATGCGTTGGCTGCATATTTGCTGGACAAATGTGTTTAGTTTTCTGAAGGAAGGTTTTCTTAATATGTTTAGCTAGTCCCTTTAGCTGATTATTTGTTCTTTTACTTGGAGATTTGAGCTTTTTTTTTTTTTTTTTTTTAATTTTATTTATTTATTTATTTATTTGAGAGCGACAGACACAGAGAGAAAGACAAACTCCAGACGCGTGCGCCCCCTTGTGCATCTGGCTAACGTGGGACCTGGGGAACCAAGGCTTGAACCGGGGTCCTTAGGCGTCACAGGCAAGCGCTTAACCGCTAAGCCATCTCTCCAGCCCTTTTTTTTTTTTTTTTTTTTTTTTTTTTGAGGTAAGATCTCACTTTAGCTCAGGCTGACCTGAATTCACTATGTAGTCTCAGGGTGGCCACGAACTCACGACAATCCTCCTACCTCTGCCTCCTGAGTGCTGGGATTAAAGGTGTGTGCCACCACACCCAGCTCCCAAATTTATATGCTCAGCTTGAAGGTTTGAACTTTTGTCTTCAAGCTTCAAACCAGAAAAACAAAACAAAACAAAACACCCTGAATTCTAGAGACTGGGGATTACTCGGGGATGAAGTGCCATTGCAAGCATGAGTACTGAGTATGGATCCCCAGCACCTGTGGAAGGTCAGACACAGCAGCCGGAGTGTATATCATACTAGTGCACCGACGATGAGCGGAGAGGTGGAGACAGGAGAGTCCCTGAAAGCTCCTGGGCCGGTTAGCCTGGCAAACACAGTGGTGCATAAGAGATCCTGCTGCTAACGAGGTGGAAGGCAAGAAACAGCACCCAAGATTTTCTCTGACTGCCACATGCCTCCTCTGGTATGTGTGCATCCATTCTTTCTCTCTCTGTCTCACACACACCCCAACTGAATTCTACTTAAATTGGTTGTTTTCAGGAAGGCATATATTACTGAAATCATAATAGATATTTATATAAATCCACCACCTTTTATGTGGGGTAGTATAGTAAAGTGAAAATGCATTTTTAGATCTAGTTCATTTTTGTCACACCATTTATTTCTTCAGAAGCTACTTAAAAAAAATTATAAAAGGCTATTTAAAGCCAGCACTATGGGGCTTTAACTGAAAGATGGAAAAATAACTGAAGTTCAAAAGTGTGACCTAAGCTTGTTGACATGTGGAATATAATCCTTTTGGATTTAATTATTACAGTTTTAATTTTGATTCATTTTTTCATTATTGTAATACTGTTTCTGATAAAATTAAGGCACAGACAATTTAAGGAACTGACTGATCTCAAATATATTATAATTTATTATAAAAATGAGAATATAGAGTTATGTAATTTCTGCTTGATCACAGTTTTTACCCAATTCTGTTAGTACCTTTCAGTCTTGATTATCAGTGTTTTTGCTAGTCTCCTATTTATGTCAGTTAAATTTTGATGGAGTTGTCTTTTTATTTGTCTAGGCACTACCAAAATTATTTTCATTTTGAGTTAACCCTGAAATCATATTATCAATATTTTTTGGTAAATTCACACAATATCTGAACCCTGTGTGTTGCAAACTCCATCAATTATAATTTTTAAACAGGTTATTTAAATGAGTGAGCCAGTTAAGGACAGTGATGCAATAGCTCAGTGTATAAAAGCTGGCAAATAATTCTTACTTTAAGCCATTGTAAGAGACATACAAAATCATGGTCCTGCTGAGCGTGGTGGCGCACACCTTTAATCCCAGCACTCAGGAGGCAGAGGTAGGAGTATCTCCACGAGTTTGAGGCCCCCCTGAGACTACATATTGAATTCCAGTTCACCCTGAGCTAGAGTGAAACCCTACCAAAACCAAACCAAAACAAAACAAAAAACCACCCATGGTCCTTCTTATAGCATCCTTTTCTAAAATAGCTTACCTTCCTCTTCTGTTCACACATCCCTCCAAGATTACACATATTCCGATTTATTAGGGATGAGGCAGCAAGTGGTTTAAACTCCTTCTAGATAGTACAGTAAGGTACAGCTTTTTATTCTGGGGAAGGCTTATAGAATGTCTTTGAGCAGTAATGTTAAATGATCTCAATATAAATGATTATCTTTCCAAAGCTACACTTGCTCAGTTTATGGTGTTGATTTGCTGTCAAAACTTAGAGGAAAAAAAAAAAAACCATTAACAGTTCACATCCATCACATAAAATGTCTGTCTCATGAGGCATTAAAAAAGCATTGGTCAACAGGTATAACGTTGTTAGACTGGTAGCTAATATGAATGTGGCTTGACCTCCCAAATAGATCACAGCCTAATCTCTTTGACAGTTACTAGATGGCAGAGCTTGCCTTTGGCTGTTTACTGCTTCCCACTGAAACTGTCTGCTTTGAAAACATGCCTGAGGACTGAGGATGTGTTTATAAGGATGAGCAGGTAAAAGGAAAAGGTTGTCTTTTGACATTTCAGCTAATCCCTTCCAGCCTTTGGTTTACTTAACATTTAGGCTATTTGCTGGCAGGAGAAACTGGCTTTTTCACATATGCTGTGTGTCATGTTGAATCGGGCATTGATATTCATGCCTGGTAATCACCAAGCATACAGTGAAATCAAATCTGATGTCATTTAGAGGAGGCATTCTGACTGCCTACCTTTTCTAAACTCTTAGTTTTATTTTTTTCTTGTTAAATGTGATTCAACAAAGATGATTTCTATTATTAATTTTTTAAAAAAATTTTGGGGGGGTTACCAACTGAGCCATCTTTCCAGCCTTTTATTTCTTTATTTTAAATTTTTGTGTGTGAGTGTGGATGTGTGCGTGCCGGTGCATGCATGTGGTCAGAGGACAGCCGGAGTGTCTGTCCTCATCCTCCACCTTGTTTGAGACAGGCTTTCTTATTCACCGTCTGTGTCTGCCAGGCTAGCTGGCTGCCATGGATCTCCTGTCTCCACCTCCTAGCTCTCCACGGAAGCACTGAGGTTACATGCTCTCGGGCTACCACATCTGGCATTAGTGGGTTCTGGGAGCCTGAATACAGATCATGACACTTGGATGATAAGGGCTTTATTAGCTGAGTCATCTCCTCTGCCCTTTCCACCTTATTTTTGAGATAGGTCCTCTCACTAAACTTGGGCTCACTGATTTGGCTAGACCAGCTTGCCAGAAAGTCCTAGGGATTCTCCTGTGTCTGCCAGCTAGGGTTACGTGTGCATGCCACCACACCTGGCTTTTATGTGGATCCTGGGAATATGAACTCAGGTCCTTGTGCTTGCATAGCAAGCACTTTACTGTTTGAGCCACTTCCCCAGGCCCCTTACAGTGTATCTTTTTGCTTTAAAAGGTCAATAGAATTATAGGCTGAGTGTCCCTTATCGGAAATGTTTGAGAGCATGTGTTTTGGATACTGTGGGGGTTTGAATCAGGTGTCCCCCATAAACTTAGGTGTTCTGAATGCTAGGTTTCCCAGCTGATGGAAATTTGGGAATTAATGCCTCCTGGAAGGAGTATATTGTTGGGGGCGGGCTTATGGGTGTTATAGCCAGCTTCCCCTTGCCAGTGTTTGGCACACTCCCCTGTTGCTATTGTCCACCTTATGTAGGCCAGGGGGTGATGTCCACCCTCTGCTCATGCCATCATTTTCCCCTGCCATCGTGGAGCTTCCCCTCGAGCCTTTAAGCCAAAATAAACCTCTTTTTTTCCCACAAGGTGCTCTTGCTTGGGTGATTTCCACCAGCAAAGCGAACCTGACTGCAACAGACTTCCTTAGATCCTGGAATATATGCATGTGTATGATTAATAAGATATCTTGGGAAAGGGGCCCAAGTATAGAATTTACTTGTTTGTACAATATCAGTCAGTCAGTTTGTACAATATCTAGTATGTCTGCACTTTTGACTGTGGCCTGTCACCCTAGGTCATATGTCTATGCCTCCAAGTTTTAGATTTTGTACCATTTTATTTTAGGCTTTCATGTCAGTGCTCCGTGTGTATAAGCTGCAAGACTGTCTTCTTGAGTAGTTTTTTGTTGTTGTTGTTTATTTTTATTTATTTATTTGAGAGCAACAGACAGAGAGAGAAAGAGGCAGATAGAGAGAGAGAATGGATGCGCCAGGGCCTCCAGCCACTGCAAACGAACTCCAGATGTGTGTGCCCTCTTGTGCATCTGGCTAACGTGGGTCCTGGGGAACCGAGCCTCAAACCAGGGTCCTTAGGCTTCACAGGCAAGCACTTAACCGCTAAGCCATCTCTCCAGCCCTTCTTGAGTAGTTTTACAGCTTTATAAAACCATAAATTCAGTTGAGCATGGTGGTAAGTGCCTTTAATCCTAGCACTGGGAAGGCAGAGGTAGGAGGATCACCATGAGTTTGAGGCCACCCTGAGACTACATAGTGAATTTTAGGTCAGCCTGGACTACAGTGAGACTTTACCTTGAAACCTCCCCTCAAAAAAAAAAAAAAAAAAAAAAAAAGAAAGAAAAAGAAAAGAAAACTATATAAATTCTGATAATTTATCTTGAAAGTCCAAAATTTTCCTTGGCAAGTATTAGGGAATTGAACCTGGGCCATCAGGTTTTGCAAGCACCTTTAACCACTGAGCCATCTCTCCAGTCTGCATCCTTTAATTTTCTTACCTGTATAGTAAAGTAATAATATCTAATAAAATTTGGGGTAGAATTAAACAAAATAATATCTGTTGATCACTGCACTACTCTCATGACTGTATAGAAGCGCCTAATACGATTAAAATCTTTGGCTTCCACCTTTTCCAAGTTGGAGTCTTTAGCTTATTATCAGTTTTCATTTTAAAAATGTGTTTTTTTTGTTTCAGACAGGGTCTTGCTATGTTGCCCAGGCTGTGTTAAACTCCTAGGCTCTAGTGCCCTGCCTGCTTCATCTTCCTAAGCATGGGTTTCAGTGGGCACCATGGTACCCAGCTTATTGTCTGTCTTTCTTAGCTTAGAAATTCAAGCCTAAGTGAAGTCAAATTTATCTTTTTTTTTTTTTTTAATAAAAACATACTTATCTTCTCTGGGTATCTCTTGGACTCCTATTAGTAGCTGGAAACTTGGAGGAAATTCAGGAGTTTTTCTCTTTAATTAAGGTCCCACATCTATTTGGCAGCTCATCCTGTAGCTCCACAGTGTGTTACCAACTGAACCTCTTTTCTGTTCATTTAGCTCTCCTAGTCAGGCCACCATTATTCTTGCACATTGCTCAATGCCCCTCACTTCTGGACACTATATTCAAAATTAATAGCTTTTAAAAATATTTATTTATTTGCAAGGAGAGAGGGAAAAGAGAGAGAAAAGAGGAGAGAGAATGGCTGTACCAGGGTCTCTTGCTGCTGCAAACAAACTCCAGACATATGTGCCACTTTTTGCATCTGGCTTTATGTGGATACTAGAGAATCGAGCCTGGACCATCAGGCTTTGCAAGCAGTCACCTTAATGCTGAGCCATCTCTCCAACCCCAGAATTAATATCTTTTAAAGATCTTTTGATTATCTATCTATCTCTCTATCATCTATCTATTTGAGATAGAGAAAGAGAGAGAGAATGGGTATGCCAGGGCCTCTACCCACTGCAAATGGTCTCCAAACCCATGCGTCACCCTGTGCATCTGGCTTACGTTGGTCCTGGGACATTGAACCTGGGTCCTTTGGCTTTGCAGGCAAGTGCCTTAACCACTAAGACATCTCTCCAGCCCAGAATTGATATTGTAACACATTCATTTGATAGCCATCTGGCAGAAAGTATTTTTAACTTACCTTTGCATTCCCTCGTACTTGGTACAGATGCCTTACACCCAGCCCAAACCACAAATACTGAGCCAAGTTCAGTGTTTCCTTAATCTACCAAAATTCTCTTCCACTGTATCAGTTTTCCTTCTTTAAGTCTTCTATTTTTAATACTTCTGCAGCATCCTTAAGGGGAACTTCAAACTAGCTTCCTTTTTTCACACTTAATGAAAAGTATAAAGTCATAATCATGTGCTGGCATCTAGACTGGTTCTGGGATGCGTGGATAAGAAAATTTGCTGATGCTTAAGGTTCTTGTATAAAACAGTGCAGTGTTTGCCTGTCATCTGCGTGAGGCCGCCTGCACGCTTTCAGTCATCTCTCAGCTACCTAGAAAACCTAATGTCATGATTGTTTTGCAAATAATCATCATGTTGTGTTGTTCAGGAAGTAGTGATGATAGAGTATACATTTACCGTCACAGGTCATTTTTGTTTCATTCTAGATATTTTCCATCTGTGGTTGGTTGAATCCATTGATATGAAACTCACCAGGATGGAGGGATTAAGATGCTTTGACTTTGAATTGTATGCTTTAAAAGAGAACTTTTTTTTTTGTCCTATGCATAAAAGCAGCTCACTCTGTGGAGAACCTAGTTTTAAAGGGTTAACCGGAGAGACTCATTTTCAGATGTATTTACTTAACAAGTGTTCAGTAGGTACCAACTCTTAGCTGGGGGCTTTGGTGCTCACACTGAGGAATGCAGTGGGGTGGGAGCCTTTCCTAATCCAGCAGAGGCTTTCGAGCTGCTCACATGCTAGCTAAGCACTTGACACTCAGATATGTCCCAGCCCGTGGCATCATGTATTGTATCAGATACATTAGTATTATTTCCACTCTGAATTCTAAATTTGTATAGTTAATCACTGAGTGCCTTCGTGTGCTTTGATTCTTCTACCCAGATGCCATTTTGGTGCATATGTGCTATGTTCATATGATGTGCTTTGTTGTACTGGTCCCGTTTTCCTAATGCTTTTTCTTTTCCTTCTTTCCTTCCTTCTTCCCTCCTCTCCCTCCCCTCTCTCTCTCCCTTCTCTCCCTCTTTCTCTCCCCCCCTCCCTCCCCTTCTTCCCTCTCTCCCCTTCTTTCCTCTTCCCTTTTCCCTTTTTTTTCTTTCTTTGAGGCAAGCCCAACAGATTGGCTTTTTTTTTTCTTTCAATGACAGAGAGACAGACAGAATTGGTACGCCAGGGCCTCCAGCCAGTACAGTCAAACTCCAAATGCGTGCACACCTTGCATGCGTGTGCAACCTTGCGCACTTGCGTCACCTTGTGTGTCTAGCTTGCATGGTACCTGAAGAGTAGAACACTGAGTCCCTAGGCTTCCCAGGCAAGCACCTTAACCACTAAGCCATCTGTCCAGCCCTTCGTAACGACTTTTAATTATACAGTAGACATTATGGATAGTACATTATAGAGATTCTGGATCCTGTTCTTTGAAGAATACTGATTTTTGTTTTTTATAGCAAGTTCAGGCAGCGTCTGGTGATCTTGACGGTGTGTGGACCTGATTTGATTTGTTAAGGAGATCTGAGAAGAGCTCAAAGTTCTTACCTGTAAACTGTCTCCCCTGTGGATCTTATTAGGATTTGGGTTAATTCTTCACTGGGGTTGATTTAGAATTGTGGTCCTCATTCCTAACATGACACTTGGCCTTTTTAGCAAGTGTTTGCCAGCATATCTCCAGCTTTGCTGTCCAGAGTTCTAGCATTCTTAAGCATTCCTTCCCTGTTTTTATGTCTTTTCTGTGTTTTTTTTCTTATTTTATTAAGAACATACTTTGTATGGATATATCATGAATTGGTACCATTTTTCCCTCTTCCCTGCCCCAATTCTGCTGGGGGCTGTCCTCAGTGGGGTTGCCATACCTGAATCAGGCACACTCAGGTAAACCGTGGGTGGTTCACCCCAGATACATGCAATCAAATCCAACCAAGGAGCTTACTGTAAACTTGCACCTGGGTTACGTGCTGTTCCCCATAAACTCCCACCTGTTGGCTCTGCCCCTGATTCCAGGAACTTCCAAAGCTCTCAGCCTGAATGAGCTCAGCAGACACATTGGGTTCTGTAGCACAGTGGAGTGCTCTGTGCTTCGTGGCTCGGGAGTTCTAAGAATTTGGTAAAAGCTATGAACTCAAATATGCACATGGGGGGCTGGAGAGATGGCTTAGTGGTTAAGGCACTTACCTGCAAAGCCAAAGGACATTGGTTTGATCCCCTAGTACCCACGGAAGACAGATGCACAAGGTGGTGCATGCATCTGGAGTTTGTTTGCAGTGGCTGAAAGCCCTAACATGCCCATTCATTCTCTCTCTCTCTGTCTCTTTCCCTCTCTCAAATAAATATTTAAAAAAATTTTTTAATGAAAAGAAATATGCACACGGACATATATCAAATACAAAGCTTTCAGACACGGTGGAAGTCTGTCTTTCAACCCTGTGATGATACATGGGCTTAAAAGCATCTAACAGTTCTAGCCAGCATATCTTCAATTTAATGGCGCTAAGTTATAAATCTTCCTATGCCATTTAACTGAAAAATATCCCGTCATCCTTCATCCTTCCTATCCCATGGGAAAATGTGCAAGGTTACATATTAAGCAAGATGGAAAAGATAGACAGTACTGCTTAGTGGAGGTATGTCAGGCAATTCTCTGTAGATATTCAAAGTTTAAAAAAAAATAAGAATTAAATATAAGATTCAGCCCCAAGAGAGTAACAGAGCTAATCCTTCAATAGGCTGGAGAGATGGCTTAGCATTTAAGGCACTTGCCTATGAAGCCTAAGGACCCAGGTTCGACTCCCCACAACCCACGTAAGCCAGATGCACAAGGTGGCACATGCATCTGGAGTTTGTTAGCAGTGGCTAGAGGCCGTGGTGCACCCTTTTCTGTCCCTTCTTCCTCCACCCTCTTTCTGTCATAAAAATAATAAAATATTTTTTAAAAAAGAACCACAAAACTGAATGTTCTGATGAATTCATGTTTTTAGTATTCAACACCAGGTACGGTAGGGCCGAGGTTGCGGGGAAGAAGGAAATAAGGTGACCCCCGTAGGAGCACCAGATGGTTGTTTAGAGGTGGTCACCAGGGCAGTTCACACTGCGAAGAATAAACCCGGAAGAGGCAGGTTGCGTGGAGGTTGTGGCCGTGAGGAGTAACAAAGGAGGAGAAGCTGTGCAGAGAGAAGCACAGGCTCCCTGTGGATTTTTAATTACTGGCAGACGCGTTCATGAGAGGGAACGAGGGCGAGGAAAGGGAGTAGGCAGGCGCTTTGTGAACATCTGAGTTCTTACCAGCCACCACAGGGGAGGGCTTTGTGGTACATGAGGACCTGGTTGTAATCAGAAGAGTTGTGTTCTTGCTCTGGGGATAAATTGGCTCTAGACAAAGGCCTGCTCTGGAACCATCCTAAAACCATTTAAAAGCAAACCTGCAAAGAATCAACTGGACCCATGTTAAGCTGCACATGGCAGTACGTATCTGTAATTCCGCTGTTGCTGTGGTAGGATGGGAGGCAGAGACAGAACTCCCAGAAGATCCTAGCCAGGCTAGCCTGACCCATGCAGTGGTGGGCAAGGGAGACCCTGCCTCCAACAAGGTAGAAGGTGAGGAGCAACGCTTGAGTTTGTCTTCTGACCTCCACACATGTGCCGTGGTATGCATGTGCCCATGCACAAAAGAATCAACGGGTTTCAAGTAAATTAGCTACACTTCAGAAGAAAATACAACACTAGTTACTATGACAAAAATCTAGTAACTGGGCTGGAGGGATGGCTAAGTGGTTAAGGCATTTGTCTGCGAAGCCAAAGGACCCAGGTTCGATTCACCAGGACCCACGTTATCCAGATGCACAAGGGGGCGCATGCGTCTGGAGTTCATTTGCAGTGAATGGAGGCCCTGGCATGACCATTCTCTCTCTCCCTCTTTCTCTGTCAAATAAATAAAATAATAAAATAAAAACTATTTTTTAAAAATCTAGTAATCAGTGACATAATATTCTTAATGCCTCATAGCCAATCACAAATTAGCAGACATCCAAAAAGAGGATAGTGCAGCCCCTCATTAGAAACAAAACCTTAAATTTTGTTTTGTTTTTTGAGATAGGGTCTCACTCTAGTCCAGAGTAACCTGGAACTTACTCTGTAGTTCCAGACTGGCTTCAAAATCCCAGTGGTACTCCAACTCTGCCTTCTTAGTGCTAGGATTAAAGGAGTGTGCCACCATGCTTAGCTGAAACCTTATGTTTTTATATATTTATTTTCAAGAGAGAAAGTATGGGTACTCTGGGTCCTCTTGCCACTGCAAACAAACTCCAGACACACGTGTCACCTAGTGCATCTGGCTTTATACAGGTACCAGGTAATCGAATCTGGGCTAGTTAGGCTTTGCAAGCAAGGACCTTTAACTGCTGAGCCATCTCTCCAGCCCACTCTATGCCATTTCTTGACATGAAAAAATATATGTATATGTGACTAAATTGCAATGGGGCAGTTAGGCACTGTAAGGGAAAGAGCTGTAAAGTTGAACACAGAAATAAAAAGTTATCCAAAATTAATATAGAGTGGACAAAAACTGGGATAAGTGCTCAGCATATCTATGACATGTGCAGTAATATAAAGTGGTCAGTTGTCAATTGGGAATCCAAGAAGAAAAGGTGTGGAGACATAAAGTCTGTTTTTAAAGACATAATAGTGGAACCTTCCAGTATAATAGAAACTATAAACCTACTGGTCTTAAAGTTCAAAGACTTCTATTCAGACCTAACCAAATCAGAAAATAATAGAGATCTTTAAGGTACTGAAAGTAGCCAAAAAAAAAAAAAAAAAAATCCCACAAAAGCTCATCAGCTTGAAATTCTTGATTCAGTGAGAGAATCTCAGAAATGAAGATGCAGGGCGGGCGTGGTGGCGCATACCTTTAATCCCAGCACTCAGGAGGTAGAGGTAGGAGGATCACTGTGAGTTCAGGGCCACTCTGAGACTACATAGTGCATTCCAAATTAGCCTGGGATAGAGTGATACCTTACCTTGAAAAACCAAAAGGGGAAAAAAAAAAAAAGAAATGAAGATATAATCTCAAGACTCAGGAGGCTAAATTCTGCAGGAGGATCACGAGTTATGATTGACTTGGGCTACCTCACCTAGAAAGATGGAAGGCAGGCAGCTGTGTTTATTACTGTACCGCCAATGCCACACCACTAGGTGAGAGGATGGATGGATGGATGGATGGAAGGATAGGATAGGATAGGATAGGATAGGATAGGATAGGATAGGATAGGATAGGATAGGATAGGATAGGATAAAATTGTAAGAAAGGCTTTTCAGAAAATCAAGAACCGAAAAGCTGAAATTCTCTGTCAGTGCAGCTGTTTTACTTTTGAGTAATGTTAAAAGAAATCCTAAGGAAAAAAATAACTGTCTACTCTAATATACATTTTCTATCTTTTACAAAAATTACTAGGTTGAACTAAAACGACAATACAATGACCGCTACTCAAAATTAAGAGGCCTTTTGCCGGGCCGCCAGTGGTACGAAATTCAAGCATACAGGGCCTTAAACCAGGCCCTAGGAAGGTGAGTAGAGTACAGTGTCTTATGTTACTACAATTTTATCTGTACCTGAGGATATATGTATGACTGATACTTGCTACTCTTTAAAATAAATGTAAAATTTTATTTAACTTAACCCTTAGCAAGGTATATTTTTCGTGTTGGTTATTACAAGTGTAAGCTGAAAAGAGTAAATAGGTTAAATTAGAGCCAAAATAGAACTCAGAATTGCAAGTTTAAGGAAATTTTGTATGGCATGCAAAGTTGCTCAGTGTTTATTAAAAAGAAGTCACCAACAAAGCCCAAAGTTGTCTCATGTGGACATCAAAATTGAGGTAATGCTTTTATAGATTTAAAAAAATACACAGATGTAAGGCTGAAGAGATGGCTCAGCAGTTAAGTGTACTTCCTGTGCCAGCACGAGGGCCTGAGGGGCCCAGAGACTGCCAGAGTTCAAATCTCTGGAGCCCACATAAAACAGCTGGGCATGACCACGCTCCCCTGTCACCCTCGTCCCTCAGAGAAGCAGAGGTCTAGGTCACCAGAATCACACAAGCTCCACAATCAGTAAAAAGGGACTGACTCAAAACAAGAGCAGGCAGGAAGAGTCATGGAGCGGGACACCTGACGGCTCACTCCAGCCAGCTCAGGTTAGTGTGTAGGCCGCTACAAGCACACACCGTACCATGTGTGCACGTGTGCATGCACGTGCACACGCACACACACTTTGTTTTCTTAAGTTTAAACTGCCCCCAGGAAAACTGGGAAACAAAAGTGCCATAGCAGCCATTGTTAGGAGGTACTTTGTTGGCAGAATTTTACTGACTGGATGTGTAAAATCCTTGTACCTGTTAAAGTACTTTTATCAAATCTGTATACTGGCCAGTGAGATCTTATAGTTCCACCATTTTTTGATTGTTTTATGTAAAGAAAGGAAACTGTTAGGGAAAATGCCATTTTCTTTCTTTTTTTCTTTCTTTCTTTCTTTTTTTTTTTTTTTTTTTTTGAGGTAGGGTCTATAGTCCAGGCCGACCTGGAATTCACTACGTAGTCTCAGGGTGGCCTCGAACTCACGGTGATCCTCCTACCTCTGCCTCCTGAGTGCTGGGATTAAAGGCATGCTCCACTGCACCTGGCCCATTTTCATTTTAATGTCATTTCTAAATTTAAGATTTGTTTTATTTATTTATTTATTTACTTATTCATTTGACAGACAGACAGAGAGAGGGAGAGAATGGGCACACCAGGCCCTCCAACTACTGCAAAAAAAATTCCAGATGTGTGCGCCCCTTTGTGCATCTGGCTAACATGGATCCTGGGGAATCAAACCTGGGTCCTTTGGCTTTGCAGGCAAATGCCTTAACTGCTAAGCCATCCCTCCAGCCCTTGTTTTGCTTTTAAACTGCTTGATCTGAGGCTAACCTGTGTGGCTAAGGTCATATAGTTTTTAAATCATCCTTCACATCTTAGTCTTGCTCACTTATATAAGATGCTGTTTCATCTATATACCCTACCTCTATCCAGTAACATTTTTCATTAAATATAAGCATCATATTATTAGGCATCCTATCTCCTGGCATTACTCTCTGCCTTGGCAACCAGGTTACCATGCTAATTCATTTGGCATATGTAGCTATCCAAACCTGGTTGAAGGTCATGTCCTTCATGAGGGAGGACTCTTTATTTTTTTTTTCATCTAGAGTTATTCACATCTTAGTAAACCCATAGCATTTTGCACATGGTCTGTCAGAGCATGTACCTCACTGTCAGGTCATAGCTTCTTTATGTATCTGTATTCGAGAGCATATGGTGTACACATTCATGTTCTCAACAACCAGCTCTGTCTCAGTCTGGACATAGTTGCTTCAGAAATGCTTGTTGAAGGGGGTGCATGCATCTGGAATTCATTTGCAGTGGCTGGAGGCCCTGGGTGTGCATTCTCTCTCCCTCTCTTTCTCAAATAAATAGATAAATAAAATACTAAAAAAAGAAAAGGAAAAAGAAATGCTTGTTGAATTAGTGGAAAATGCCAGGTTTCACTGGTTCTCAGTCTTCTTCATTGCCAGCCAGCTTCCACAGCCTCAAAACACACTTTTCCAGAATATCATTATATATATATATGTGTGTGTGTTTATGTATATGTATATTTGTAGTATGTATTTTTGACATTTGACTGATTTTATCAATTTTTAGGGAGACTATCAAGTGGTAATTTGTTATAAAGGAACATATCTTTTTAGTAACCAATAATTTTTTTAAAAAAGATTTAAAAAATAATGATCAAGTGAATGTTTTGTATCATTTGATGAAACTCATAATACTCGTTACTTAATGGAAAATGTGTTTATACTCTGTAGTGGTTTGATTGTATGTCCCCCAATAGATTCAGGAGCTTGTCTCCAGCCACCTGTCTGGAGGAGGTGTCACTGGGGTCCGGTCTGGTTTCTAGCCTAAGGGTATGCAGAGTGCTTGAGCTCTGCCTGGGTCCCTGCTGCTGGCTGCTCAGCTGTCTCTCTGCTTGGATCTGTGAAAGGGATCCACCTTCTTCTGCAGTTATGGAACTTTCCCTGGCTCCGTAAGCTTCCAATAAATCCCTTCCCCCCATAAACTGTGTCCGGTTTGGAAGTTCATCCCAGCAATATGAAGCTGATTACAACATACTCTTCTAACGGGTACATTTAGAAAATCTAAAGCAGAACCAATTAGTTATTCTAATGTTATCTTTTTATGATGCCTACACGGGCCTGTTATAACTATTTGGAGTAATAAAGTCCGTGAGATGTGACAGCAGAAACTGATTACTAGATAGTTTTATAACCAGGTCATAAGTATACTAAGAGTTTCTCACTAGTCTGTTTCACTCAAATTATGATTGTTTCTCAAGTGGGCATAATTGACTTGAGCAAGGCAGGACGAAAACGATGGAAACAAGAAAGGGTGAAAGCTTTTCTTTTCTCTTTGCTGGATTGTTAACTTAAATACTTCTCTGCCAAAGGACACTTTAAGCGCAAACACAGTAGACCCAAAATATGTTTCCCAGACTTCCCATTGACTTCAGTGCTCTTCTGTAGTATCGGCAGTATTTAATGTCTTCCTGTCCTGCCTGTTATATGGCCTTGGACCTGTATTTTACTTTTAAATAATTTCAAAGAGAAATGTCATATGAAATCTGTGTTTTTAAAGTATTTGTGGGAAAGCTGAACATTTGTTATCTTCATTCCCTCAAAATCCCATCTCAGTGAAAGAATAAAAATGTCAACCCTACAAAGTTACAAAAAGCGAGAAGAAAGACAACAGGAGATGCAGATATCATCAAATTTTGAATGCCGAAAAACAGTTGAGTGACTAAATGACTTAACAGGCAAGGGAAAACTGAAATTTTAAGCTGTACAGATGAAGGCCAACAAAAACTTGCAGATTCATTCATGTAAAAGCTTCAGATTTGAGGCATTCCAAAATGTCCATGAAAATCAGGAGTATTAGTGATAAGTTAGTAGAAAAATTAGGTAGACAGCCCTCTCCTCCTCCCAGATTTACTCTTTGAAAGGTTGGACAAGACTCTATATTCTTCAAAGAGCTAAGAAAGTGTTAAAGATGAAGTTTAACTCTATACTATGTTTTGAAAGTCTGTGTATTAATGTGAGACTTAGATCTCTTTCCCTCCTTTACTAAGGAGGATGTCAATTCATTTGATATTCTTCAAGAAATAAACAAGCATAGTGTATAGTATTCATCTCCATGGAAACTTTCCAGTACACAGAAAGTGTCTACAGAGTGGCCTTGATCCTGCCAAATGATCCCCCAACAACCCCCTCTGGCCTGTGGGTTCTTTCCATGAAGACAGAGCTACCAAATTACATTAGAAAAAAAACAAACTAGAAGCAATATATAAAGGCCAACTTTAACAAATTAGAATTAGCAGGCAAACTAGTAAAGATGGCTTTAAAAGCATTATTAGTTAACTGAATTAAATTGGCGTAGAGTACTCCACCAAAAATATAAAAATACTGATTTCAAGTACATATGGAATATAGACCGTTAAGTTACCCTAAATATGTTCTGTAGTTATAATACAATTGAACTTGAAATCAGTGTCACAGAAAATGCTTGGAAATTAAGCAGTATGCTTCTAATGATCTATATGTGAAATAAGAAGTCTTATGGAAAAATTAGAAAAACATTTGAACTGGTCCAAAATGAAAATGCAAGGTAGATATAGTGGTGAATGCCTGTAATGCCAGCACTCAGGAGGCACAGGCAGGTGGATCACCACTTTGAGGTCAGTATGAGTTTTATAGCAAGTTCTAGGACAGCCTGGATTACATAGCATAGCAGCATGCTGCTTCAAAAATCAAACAACAAAACTGAAAATACAGCCTGTCAAAAGTTGTGGGCTGCAGATAAGGCACTGCTCAGAAGAAAGTTGGTATCATTTAAAGCCTATTTTAGAAAAGAAAAAGGTTTTCAATCAATATTCTTATTTTACCTTAAGAACTGGATAAATGTCTTAGCTACTTTTCTCATTGCTGTGACAAAATGCCTAACAAAAGCAACTTAGAGGAGAGATTTGCCGGGTGTGGTGGCACACACCTTTAATCCTAGCACTTGGGAGGCAGAGGCAGGAGGATCGCTGTGAGTCTGAGGCCACCCTGAGACTACATAGTGAATTCCAGGTCAGCCTGAGCTAGAGCGAGACCCTACCTTGGGGAAAAAGGAGGAGGAGGCAGGGTTTGTTTTGGCTCATGATTGGAGGGGATTCTCCCATCAAGGTGTAGGGAAGGCATGGAGGCTGGAGGTGGCATGTCACAGTGTGTCCACTGCAAAGGGGGAGGGGAGGGAGAAATGCTGGTGCCGACCTCCCCTTCTCTTTTGACTCAGTCTGAGACCTTAGCCCATGGTATGGTGCCATCCACATTCAGGGTGGATCTACATTCCTCAATTAAGTCTTGCTGTAAATGACCTCGCAGATACGCCCACAGATGCAAATCCAGTCAGGCTGACTGTGAAGACTAACCATCATAGTATAAAAACAAGTGTGCAAACAAACGAAAGAAAGAAAGAAAGAAAAGAAGTATGAATACAGGGGCTAGAGAGATTGCTCAGTGTTTAAGGCGCTTGCCTGCAAAGCCTAACAACATGAGTTCTATTCTCTAGTACCCATATAAAGCCAGATACATAAAAGGATGCATGCCTCTGGAGGTTTTTTTTGTTGTTGTTGTTGCAGCTAGAGGCCCTGGTACACCCCCCCCCCACACACACACACACTCTTTCTCTCCCTCTCTCTTCTCTCTGTCTCTTTGCTTGCAAATAAATAAATTTTAAAAAGACTTTTAAAGTGTATGAATCCATGAAATTGAAAACAAAGCCAACGAAGGAAAGTATTCTAAAAGGAAGCTCTTTGAGCCAGGGGTGGTGGCAGTGTGTGTACAGAGAATTATCATTATGTGACCAAAAAAATTAGATGCTAACAAAACTATCCTTTAAAACTGAGGGCAAAAATAAGACATTTTCAAATACAGAATTAATCTCTAGAAAATTTATTCTATAAGAAATACTAAAGAGAGTCCTTCATTCTGAAAGGACATTAAGCATTAACTTAAAACCCACATGAAGAAATAAAGAACTGGGTTAGAACAAGATCTGACCTATATATATATATATAAACTAGTGGGCTGGAGAGATGGCTCCATGGTTACAGCATTTACCTGCAAAGCCTGATGACCCAAGTTTGATTCCCCAGTATCCACGTAAAGGTAGATGCACAAAGTGGCACATGCATCTAGAGTTGGTTTACAGTGGCTAGGGGCCCTGGCATACCTATTTCTTACCCCCTCCCGCTGCTGTCTCAGAAATAAATAAGTAAAATGTTTTTAAAGATTTTTTAAAAAAATTACTAGTAGATTGAACTCAACAATCCATAAGAATGATAATAAGCCATAACCCTTTGTGGTTCTCTTAGGAGTACAAGGCTGGTTCACCATTTGAATTGACAACTGCAGTCCACCAAGTAAGAATTCAAAGAAGAAAACTACATGGTTATATTAATTGCCCTGTAAAATATTATTCACAAAAATAAGCATTCCTGGTTTATTTACATAGACAAGCACATTAACTTCAAAATTGTTAATACTGTGTGTAGCTAAGGAAGAATGTCTTAGAAAATATTTCCTTGTTTTCAAAATAAAATGCAAGGGCTGGAGAAATGGCTTAGTAGGTATGGCACTTGCCTGCAAAGCCAAAAGACTTCGGTTCAATTCCCCAGGACCCACGTAAGCCAGATGCACAAGGTGACGCATGCATCTAGAGTTTGTTTGCAGTGGCTGGAAGCCTTGGCGTGCTCATTCTTTCTCTCTGTCTCTCTTTCTCTCTGCTTCTTTCCCTCTCTCAAATAAATAAAATATTTAAAAAAATAAAATGCAAGTGCTATTTTTGGATATAAATTATCAATATTTAGCAGATGGCACGGATTTTTAATGTGCCGACTTTGATGTATTTTATTAAGCATATTCTGTTACCTTACATAATAATGAATTCAATACTGTATTATATGGCTGGTCCACCAATTTTTAAAATTATCACTCAAAAAATCTGGCTTTTATTTTCAGTGTTTTATCTATTTTTTCACCTTTTGCTTATAGGTGCATTCGGCACAAGAATGACTGGGGAGCTCTTATACTAGTGGACGATCGCTTCAATAATAACCCAAATCGCTATATATCTGGTAAGATTCTTAGTTTACAATAAAAACTATAATCTTTGTTTTTCCGTTGTGATAACCATGAGATCTACCTTCTTATTTTTTAAAAAATACTACATTTTTATTTATTAATTTATTTGAGAGAGAGAAAATGAGAATGGATGCACCAGGGCCTCCAGTCATTGCAAATGAATTCCAGATTCATGCTACTCCTTGTGCATCTGATTTATGTAGAACCTGGGGAATTGAATCTGGGTCCTTTGGCTTTGCAGGCAAGTGTGTTAACTGTTAAGCCATCTCTCCAATCCTTAAAGAAAAAAAGTTTGTTTTCTTTGAGTCAGTCTCATATAGCCAAAACTGGCCTTGAGCTTGATATATAGTCAAGGTTGTCTTTGAATTTTTAATTTCCCCCCACCCCACCTCCATCTTCCTGGAATGTGTCATGACACCTGGCTGTAACATATGTTGATATTGACTTCTGGGTAAAGTCTACGTCGATTTGTTGGACTTCTTGAATCTGGCTGTCAGTTTTGTTTTTTTTTAAATTTTTAAATTTTTATTAACATTTTCCATGATTACAAAAATATATCCCATGGTAATTCCCTCCCTCCCCCTGACACTTTCCCCTTTGAAATTCCATTTTCCATCATATCCCCTCCCCATCTCAATCATTGTACTTACATATATACAATGTCAACCTATTAAGTACCCTCCTCCCTTCCTTTCTCTTCCCTTTATGTCTCCTTTTTAGCTTACTGGCCTCTGCTACTAAGTATTTTCCTTAAAAATATTTGATTTATTTGCAAACAAAGGGAGGGAGAGAGAGAGAGAGATTATGAGCACTCCAGGGCCTCTAGTCACTGTGAACAAACTATAGATACATGCATCACTTTGTGGCTTTACTTAGGTACTGAAAATTGAACGCTGGATGACAGGCTTTGCAAGCAAGCACCTTTAATCATTGAGCCAACTCTAGCCATAGTTCCTTTTTATTTAATTATTATTCTCATATTATCCCCCACCCTGTCATCCCTTTGACAGTTATATCTCACTGTGATGCACTGGGTTCCTTGCATCTTTGGATTTGATGAAACAGACACTTCTCCAAGTACTGTACACTGACGTCACACAGAAAAGCCCTTCACTCATCAACCTTTGCAGGCACCGGGCAGCCTCTCAAATCCTTTCTTTGGGCCTGTTTTCTCTGGACTTTTATGTGTGGGATTTTCTAATTTCTTTCTTTTTTCCCTCTGGATGTCATCAGCTCATGTACTCTCTTGTCTGTCTCTTGTATTGCAAGGCCTTAGGCAGTATAGCATGCTACCCAGCTCTTTTATTCCCATTTTGGCCTCCTAGGCATGTGGAATATGCCAGATCCTCTGTGCCCCTTGATAAGTAAGACAGAAACGCGTCCCTTGGTGGCTCATTGAGAAGTCAACCACTGAGCACGCACTCTTGTCCTCTCAGGGTGAAGAGGCCTGTGCCTTGTCAGCCTCTGTCTCCTGGGCCAGGGTTCCCCTGGAGCAGCAGAAACACTGACTTGCCAGTGTTCAGTCAGCAGGTGGAGCTCAGGCCCTTTCTAGGGTTCAAAAGCAAACAATGACATTTGTAATGAAAAGGCTTGTTTTCATTGTAAAAAGATCAAAATGAACAAGTAAGGATAATGCTAAATTTTTTTTTCAATTTCAAAGAATTTTGAATTTTCCTTTGACATAGCTGTTTTCCCAAAGCAAACAAAATAAAATTAATGGAAGTGTCTTTGAAAAGTACAACTTCAGGGCTGGAGAAATGGCTTAGCGGTTAAGCGCTTGCCTATGAAGCCTAAGGACCCCAGTTCGAGGCTCGGTTCCCCAGGTCCCACGTTAGCCAGATGCACAAGGGGGCGCATGCGTCTGGAGTGCCCATTCTCTCTCTCTCTCTCTCTCTCTCTCTCTATCTCTGCCTCTTTCTCTCTCTGCCTGTTGCTCTCAAATAAATAAATAGAAATAAATGAAAAAAATTTTTTAAAAAGTACAACTTCAACTTTTATTTAATAGCCCAGGTTTATTGATTTTTTTTTTAGAATTAAATATTTTCTATTATTTCTGGGTGATGGGTTTATTTTCTTTTTCTAACATTTATAAGCTATAAAATGTTTGCACCACATGCAAATTCATCTTTTTAAATTTTATTTTAGAGAGCGAGAGGGAGAAGAATTGGTGCACCAAGGCCTTAGCCACTGCAGCCAAACGCCATATGCTTGCGCCACCTAGTGGGCATCTGCAACCTTGCACTTGCCTCACCTTTGTGTGTCTGACTTATGTGGGATCTGGAAAGCCAAACATGAGTCCTTTGGCTTTGTGGGCAAGTGCCTTAACTGCTAAGCTATCCCTTCAGCCCTCCAAATTCATCTTAATGGCACTTTTAATTTAAAATGAATTTGCATAGATATTTACTGGAAAACCTGTATTTTAAAAATTTTAAGAAGCTCACATTGCTTGAATTCTCTGAATTTATAGTGCCATAGTAACTTTTAGAACAAATTGTTTCAAAAGATATTTGTGGTTTTTATAGAAATACCCAGAAAAATATTTATTTTGTAAAAGTACAAATCACTTTTTAAAATACAATTTTTTAAAAAGTATTTATGAAAGGACAGGAGGGAGGGAGAAAATGGGCATGCCAGGGCCTCCTGCCACTGCAAACAAACTCTAGATGCATGTACTACTTTATGCATCTGGCTTTACATGGACACTGGAGAGTTGAACCAGGTCCATCAAGCTTTGTAAGCAAGTAACTAACTGCTGAGCCATCTCTCCAGTCCAAAATTCAAAGATTTTGAATTTCATTGTAAAATGAGCCATACTAGAAAATACTTCACACTCACAATGTGGTTTATTTTATATAGTTTTTCTCTTTCTTTCTCTCTCTCTTTCTTTCTTTTTTTTCTTTTTTTCTTTTCCCAAGATAGGGTCTTGCTGTAGTCTAGGCTGACTTGGAATTCACTCTATAGTCTCAGGTTGGCCTCGAAGTCCTCTTACCTCAGCCTCCCAAGTGCTGGGATTGAAGGTGTGCTCCACCATATTCAGCTTTGCATAGTTTTCTTTAAAAACTTTTATTTATTAGATACAGAGAATGGGTGCACCAGGACCTCTTTCCACTGAAGATGAACTCTAGATGCACGTACCACTTTGTGGGTATTGGAGAACTGAATCCAGGCCAGCAGGATTTGTAAGCAAGCATCTTTAACTGCTGAACCATCTCCTCAGCCCCATTTTTATACAGTTTTCATATGTCGCCAGTCAAATCCTACATATCCCTTTGACTATGTACCTAGATTTTTTGTTTGTTTGTTTTTTGAGGTAGGGTTTCAGTCTAGCCCAACCTTATCTGGAATTTAATATGTAGTCTCAGGCTGGCCTAGAACTCATGGTGATCCTCCTATGTCTGCTTCCCAACTGCTTCCCAAATGCTGGTACTAAAGGTGTGCGTCACCATGCCTGGCTTGTATTTGAATTTTTTTGTTTGTTTGTTTGTTTTTTGTTTTTCAAGGTAGGGTCTCACTCTGGTCCAGGCTGACCTGGAATTAACTGTGTAGTCTCAGGGTGGCCTTGAATTCATGGCAATCCTCCTACCTCTGCCTCCCAAGTTCTGGGATTAAAAGCGTGCACCACCACACCCGGCTCTGAGTTTTTGTTTTTTTTTAATGCAAGAGAGCGAGAGTGAGAGATAGATCGATCGATCGATAGATAGATGGATGGATGGATGATAGGGAGAGAATTGGCGCACCAGGGCCTCCAGCCACTGTACTCGAGCTCCAGACACGTGCACCACCTTGTGTGCATGTACGACCTTGTGTGCTATGTCATTTTGTGTATCTGGCTTACTTGGGACCTGGAGAGTTCAACATGGGTCCTTAGCCTTTGCAGGCAAGCTCCTTAACTGCTAAGCCGTCTCTTCAGCCTTTATTTGAGTGTTTTAAACTAGAAAGCCTCAAATAGAGCATAATTCTTCCATACTGTTACTTCTTTCACTTCCAGAATGATTTTAAGATGAATTAGTGGAGGATGGAACCAAAAAGCCTCTGAGACTAGAATCTTGAATTTATTTTTAGAAACGGAGAAAAATTTTGGACCAGGGGCATGGATATTATTTCCGACTTCTATCCTACATGATATTTATTGGTAACTTTTGAGGAATTCTGATGAAGCTAAGTTTGTCATGTTTCTCCATTATTCTCAACCAAGAGATACAGATAATTCCCGAGTTATAGGGGATTCACCTTACATTCAACTTCACAATACCGCGAAAGCAATAATGCCCTTCCTAATGAAGTTTGACCCCTCCCCCTGAGCAGTGGCACCATGAGAAGCTGGCATCAGCTGTGAGCTGCAGCCCCCTCAGGTGCTCACAGCAGTGACAGTTGACATTGTGTTGTGTTGCTGAGCTATGTTATTGGACAAGTTAAATACAGGATGTGTATTTTTATTTTTATTTTTTGGTTTTTTGAGGTAGGGTTTCACTGTAGCCCAGGCTGACCTAGAATTTACTATATAGTTTCAGGGTGACCTCAAACTCACAGCAGTCCTCCTACCTCCTGAGTAGTGGTGTTAGAGGTATGCGCCACCACACCTGGCTAAATTTTTAAAAATATATTTTATTTATTTGAGAGAGAGAGAAAGACGGAGAGGGAGAGAGAAAGAAGGAGGGAGGGAGGGAGAGAGAGAGAGAATGCGTGCGCCAGCAAATGAGCTCCAGACATGTGCGCCCCATTGTGCATCTGGCAAACATGGGTCCTGGGGACTAGAACCTGGGTCCTTTGGCTTTGCAGGCAAATGCCTTAACTGCTAAGCCATCCCTTCAGCCCCCAATGTTTTTTTTTTTTTTTTTTTGGTTTTTCAAGGTAGGGTCTCACTCTAGCCCAGGCTGACCTGGAATTCACTATGGAGTCTCAGGGTGGCCTTGAACTCACAGTGATCCTCCTACCTCTGCCTCCCAAGTGCGCCACCACGCCCGGCTCCCTGATGTGTATTTTTAATGCAATATTGATAATATTTTGATTTAAAATATTCTGAACCTAATAATACATTTGTCAAGTCAAATTCCCATTGTAAGTCCTGTGCGTATCATGGATATAAAATAATATTGTAGGAAAAATGTCAAACTTTACGTTCAACTAGAAATTAGATCTCTTCTTTAGCAAAGATGAATTTTATCTCAACACATAAAGTCTTGGTAACAAAGTGATTGTTTTTCTCCTGCATTTTCTTTTCCTCTAGGGCTCTCTAAGTGGGTGAGACAGCAGATTCGGCATCATGCGACGTTCGCAAGTGCACTGGAGTCCTTGACTGAGTTTTCTAAAACACACCAAAAAACCACTGACGTACCCAAAAAGGAGAAAAAGTGTATGGAGGACAGTGAGTCTGCTCTTGAAGCAACCTGTTTAGAAGACAGTGCTCCTCCATGCTTATTGGAAACAGCAAGTTGTCTGTCAGCAGAAAAGCCCAGGGAAGAGCAAGCGGCAGAACTGTGTGACCAGGAGCTACAGAGTCCTAAAATGATTACTAAAGGTCCATCACTACTGAGTGAAGTCACTTCTAGCAAGGAAAAAAGTATATAAAATTCTTCCCATTTACATATACATTTCATTATATATTACATTTCATGTTTAACTAATAGTGAAATGATACTTATTTTAGTATAATTTCTTGGAACATGTTAATTGGCAACATAAAGTGATATAAAACAATAAAATAGCCCTGCATGGTGGTTCACATCTTTAATCCCAGCCCTTGGGAGGCCAAGGTGAGAGGATTGCTATGAGTTGGGGCCAGCCTGACACTACATACTGAATTCCAGGTCAGCCTGGGCTAGAGTGAGACCCTACTTCGAACCCCCCCCCAATAATAATAATTAAAAAAACAGTAAAATAATGTGATATATTGGAATGGGACAGGCTTTTCTTAGGACATCAAAGTATTTTTTTCTGGATTGCTACTTAACTTGCTTTATGATTATGAGCAAGTCTCTTAACCTTTTGGGTCATAAAAAAAATTGACTGTAGACCTGTTCCTCTCAGTTGACTTGTAAAGATCAATTAAGATTTAAAAAAAAAAAAAAAAAAACCTTGGGGCTGAGGAGATTGTTCAACAGTTAAAGGTGCTTGCTTGCAAGGTCTTTTGGCCCAGGTTGGATTTCCCAGTACCCATATAGAACCAGATGCATAAAGTGGCACATGCACCTGGAGTTCATTTGCAGTGATAAGCCCTGGCATGCCCATTCAGTTTTTCCCCTTCATCTCAAATAAACAAATATATATAAATTTTTGTTTATTTATTTATTTGAGAACGACAGACAGAGAGAAAGAGGCAGATAGAGAGAGAGAATGGGTGCGCCAGGGCCTCCAGCCACTGCAGACGAACTCCAGACGCGTGTGCCCCCTTGTGCATCTGGCTAACGTGGGTCCTGGGGAATTGAGCCTCAAACCGAGGTCCTGAGGCTTCACAGGCAAGCGCTTAACTGCTAAGCCATCTCTCCAGCCCTAGAAATATGTTTTTTAAAAATACCGTAGCATTGTAAAGTTCTATATAAATGATATGTTATTCTACAGGGTATGTAAAAGTTGGGTTGAGCCAGGTTTGATAGCACACATCTGTATACTTTAGTATTCATGAAGCTGAGGCAAGAGAATCAAGAACTTAAGGCCAGCTGGGATACATAATATCTTGTCTCACAAAAAGTCCAATTTAGACTCCTTTTTTTTTTTTGTTTGTTTTTGTTTTTTTGAGGTAGGGTTTCACTCTAGTCCAGGCTGGCCTGGAATTCACTATGTAATCTCAGGGTGGCCTCGAACTCACGGTGATCCTCCTACCTCTGCCTCCTGAGTGTTGGGATTAAAGGTGTGTGCCACCAAGTCCAGCTGAGTTACTTTTTCTTTAAACTTAGTGTTTGGACTACAAGAGTTATTTGTTCTAAATGATAAAAGTTAATATTTTTAAATATGTCAGAAGTAATGGCCTGTGGCAGTGATTGGCAAACTGGCCTACCCTGCTGGCTGTATAAGGAAAGTTTAATGGAACTAGGCAACAACAAGGTTGCGGAGTTCTATTTATTCTATCAGAGTAGTGTGATTGAATAGCTGCAGCAGAAATAATATGGACCACAAAGTCTATAGTATTTGCTATCTGGCCTGCCATAAAAAGTTTACCAAATGTTGATGATTGAGGTATAATTGTGTTTAATTCTTATATCATTAGCTTAAAATACCTATTTCTGGTATATGGTTTTAAATTAAGAGTCACAGTAGGCCAGGCGTGGTGGTGCATGCCTTTAATCCCAGCACTGGGAGGCAGAGGTAGGAGGATCACTGTGAGTTCGAGGCCACCCTGAGATCACATAGTGAATTCCAGGTCAGCCTGGGCTAGAGTGAGATCCTACCTCGAAAAACCAAAAAAAAAAAAAAAAAAAAGTCACAGTGAATTCAGTGCTATTATGCTGGTTATTAGGAAACCCAGGTTCTTTCACTGGCCTTAAATACTAAGTAGTTTCATAACTGAGGAAATCACATAGCCTTGTGATTGTTAGTTCAATTACTAGTTTGTGAAATAAAAAATGTGTGTGTGTTTGAAGTAGAGCCTCACTCTAGCCCAGGATGACCTGGAATTTGCTCTAGTCCCAGGCTGGCCTTGAACTCACAGCCATCCTCCTACCTCTGCCTCTGAGTGAGTGCTGGGACTAAAGGCGTGGGCCACCACACCCGGTTAATTAGTGGGTTTTCAGGACAGATTTCCTTGCTCTTTCTTCTCTGTTTTCGTTTGTTTTGCTTGTCTCCTGTCGCACCAGGAGTGGAACAGACCTAGCACATGTCAGGCAGGTGCTCTGCTCTGAGCTGCCGCCCCAGCCGCTGGTCCTGTTGCTTCCGTCCCTCAGTCATCTCCCTCTTCCTTTTCACCTTTCCTCTTTCAATTCAATATTCTGATCTCTGTTGTGGACATTTGAGTCTTTGCTAACAGCATTATAACTTGGGCTAAAAAACACTGATAGTGTGCTGTCCCTTTCTGAGTTTACATTCTCTTCTTTAAATTCTAAGATGAAGGTCCAATCCTGGGCTGGAAAGATGGCTTAGTGGTTAAGGTGCTTGTCTTCAAAGCCAAAGGACCCAGGTTTGACTCCCCATGCAAGCTGGATGCACAAGGTGGCATGTGTGTCCAGAGTGCAGTGGCTGGAGGCTGTGGTATGCCCATTCTTTCTTTATCTATCTCTTTCTCTCTCCCTCTCTCAGATAAATAAATAGCCAAAATATTTTTAAAAGGTCCATTATTACTGGTTTTGGGTTCTAAACCGTATTTTACACTGTTATGAAAGTATTCCTCATAAAAAAATCTTAACCTAAAAGTTAAATTTTTGTATTCCTAGATGATCCAGTGTTACTGGAAGAGCCAGTCCAGGCAATGAAAACAGAGAAAATTGGGATTTCCAGATCCTTAAGCCCAACTTTTGAAAAACAAACTCTGGTTAGCAGGTCTGGCTTTAATTTTTGGGGACAGTATCGTACTGGTAGAACACAGACTATCACACCTAAGCAGAAGTCAGCAGAGAGGCGCGCTTCTAGTTTTTCCATTTTCCAAGCAGAAAAAACGGTAAATGAAACTGTCTCTCCGCTCGCTGGCAAATGCAAGTCCTGGGATCTAACAGTCAACGGACGATGGGCTGGGCCGCCGCGCGCCGGGTCCACAAGCGCAGGTGCATCAGAAAAGGATGCTGCTCGCCCTGCGCAGGCGGGTCCTGCCCCGCAGCCGCCCTGCCGCCGGAACGCCCAAGTCCCCGAGGTCGAGGCCTCTCTCATACGCAACGGGGACGAATGTTCCAGGGCAGATCTTAAAGCTACTGAAACAGAGGCAGAGGATGACTCTGTATATTTCACCCCCGAACTTTTTGATCCTGTAGATACGGGTGAAGGAAGCAGTGACCCGGTTGGAACGGATAGATCCAGCCATAACTCGGGCTGCGTTTCGGACGAAGACCTCTTTGAAAGTGGACCTGCGAATGGAGTGGGTTCAGCCCGCACGGGAAGCTGAGCAGAGACAGGCGCGTTGACGATGATAAAGTTGATGGCAGTGACGATAATAAACAGGGGCTGGAGCTGAGGGGAAACACGCAGAACAATGAATGTAAGCAGTAGAGATTCCCCTTCCTGTTCCTTAATAATACTGCCAAGCTGTCAAAACATGTTATGCCGGTGTTAAGCCCTGCTGTAAATAGTAATTTATATATTGGACCACCGTGGTACACTTTAAAAATTTTCAAGATATATATAGTTTTCTATTCATTGTTTTTAGATCTATTTTGTGTTTGGAAACATAAGTTTTGTGATTCATGTCAAGTATTTCCCTCCTCCTAAGCCTTAGCTAACTGGCAATTGAAGATTAATCATTTTGAAATATAGTTTCCTAAGGCACTTTCAACCGCATAAGTATTCGTAATTCACAGTTCAGTTCATCTTCATAACGATTTATAGCAGTTGACTAGTCTCACTTTAGCTAAATCTCAGTGTATGTTTTAATACAAATTGGTTAGTATATATATATTTTAGAAACCAAAGTTTATCTCAAATGGTTTATTGTTTATAAAACTACCTTGTGCCAGGTATATAGTGACACAAATTTATAATCCCAGAGCTTGAGCACCCGAGGCAGGAGTTCAAGGGCAGCATGGTCTACACAGTGAAACCCTGCTTCAAACAGTGAAAAAGTTTCAAAATGAAATGCCGAATTAGTAAGAGAATTATGGAAGGAAAGAGTGTGCATATTTAATTAAGATTGTTTTACTTTTTTATTTGATAAAACTAAAATATAGGGGCCTGGGGAGAAGCCTCAGCAGTTAAAAGCACTTGCTTACAAAGCCTGCTGGCCTGGGTTCAATTCCCCTGACACTCATGTAAAGCTGGATGAGCAGTCATTTTCAGAGCAAAGAGACCTGGCGCATGTGCACACATACAAGCAAGAAAATTAAAAATTTCAAAAAGCTATAATATAAAATAAAAATATTGTAGTTACAAAATGCCAAATGAAATATTCCAAATATTCAATTGTATAGCTTCACTGTTATTATACAAGACAGTGATATGCAGTCCCCAGCAATGCTGAAAAAGTGATCTGTTTTAGCACCAAACTTTAATTTAATTATGTAACTATTAAGAGAGAAGACTTCATATGTCAAGTTACTAAGTATATATAGCCCTTAACTTTGTCCTTTTGGAGCACAGCAATCTTTTCTGTGAATTTTGAGAGAATGAAACTGTACATCTGATCAAAAACGGTTATAAAAGATGTTCATCTCTGATCTTTTTCTCAGAAACATCACATTCAATGGGCTTTTAGATGTGTTATAGTCAATTGACTTGTTATATGTCAATCAGTTTGACTTAAATTGATTGTGTGTGTGTGTGTGTGTGTGTGTGTGTGTGTGTGTAGCAGGGGTTCAAACCCAGGGCCTCACACTTGCTAAGCAGGCTGTATATCCGTGAGGCACATCTCTAGATGACTGAAATTTTATAAGCTATTCAAATAGTATGCATGTTTTTTTGTTTTTTTGTTTTTTCCGAGGTAGGGTCTCACTCTGGCTCAGGCTGACCTGGAATTCACTATGTAGTCTCGAACTCTCAGCGATCCTCCTACCTCTGCCTCCCGAGTGCTGGGATTAAAGGCGTGCGCCACCACGCCTGGCAGTATGCATGGTTTTTATTAAGTTATTGCTAGGAATCAGGTTTTATGGTTAGTTAGGTTATTGCATGCATGTATTTACTTTTTTGTGTACGTGTGTGTATGTCTGTGTACATGTATGTGTGTGGGGTACTCATGTGCACATGGAGGCTAGATGACAGGCTCAGGTGATATTCCTCAGGAACACTCCACTTATTCTGAGACAGGGTCTCCTGAACCTGGAGCTTACCAATTAGGTTAGACTGGCCATCCAGCCCTAAAGATCCTCCTGTCTCTGCCTCCCTACTGCTGGGATGATAGGGGTATGGCACAATGGCTGGCATTTTCACATGGGTTTGGGGAATCAAACTCAGAGCCTTGTACTTGCAAGGCAAGCATTTTTATTGACAGATTCATCTCCCCCCCCCCTTTGCTCTCTTTTGATAGCATTCAGCTTTAATTCTTGCTACTATAGCATGATATATTACTATTCTGAGCATAGTTGAAAAGAAATTTGAATTGAAAGTTTGCTAATTAAGGAATTTATGCCTTTAGAAAATAATTTTCACATTGTTTTAAGAGTGGAAAATTGTTTCTCCTTTAATTAATGTTTTCTTTGAGGTATGATCTCCCTGTAGCCCAGGCTGACCTGGAATTCACTATGAAATCTCAGGCTACTCTCAAACTCACAGTGATCCTTCTACCTCTGCCTCTTGAGTGCTGGGATTCAAGGCATGTGCCACCATGTCTGGCTTCAAATTTTTTTATTTTTATTCATTTTTTATTTTATTATTATTATTTTTTTTGGTGAAGTAGGGTCTCACTCTAGTCCAGGCTGACCTGGAATTCACTGTAATCCCAGGGTGGCCTTGAATTCATGGCGATCCTCCTACCTCTGCCTCCCAAGTGCTGGGATTAAAGGCATGCATCACCACAACTGGCTGTAAATATTTAAAAATTTTTATTTATGTATTTGAGAGGGAGAGAGAAAGAGATAATAGGTGTTTCAGGGGTTCCAGCTGCTGCAAATAAACTCCAAACATATGTGCTACCTTGTGCACCTGGCTTATGTGGGTCCTGGGGAATAGAACCTGGGTCCTTTGATTTTGCAGGCAGGTGCCTTAACCTAAGCTTCGTCTCCAGCCCTTTTTGGTTTTTGAGGTAGAGTCTTGTTCCAGCTCAGGCTGACCTAGAATTCACTATGTAGTCTCAGGCTAGCCTCATACTGACAGTGATCCTCCTACCTCTACCTCTTGAGTGCTGGGATAAAAGGTGTGTGCCACCATGCCTGGCTTCTTTAATTGAATTTAAACCGTGGAAGAAGTAGTGGGATTTTGACAAGAACATGGGGTGGAAGACAAGAAACGGTCTCCGCTCCTAGCTTGGCCTCTGATTTGCTAAGTTATATTGGCAGTGCTGTGCCTTTCATGGAGTAGTTTCATTTGTGAAATGTGGACTTCAGTAGTATAAAGCCCTACAAATCCCTTTCAGCTTTAAAGTTTGTAATTTAAAGGAATGTTTATTGATATTTTATTCTCAGTCCATTTTTACTCCCAAATGCTTAAAGCATAACATCTTGTAGAAAAAGTGAAATGACTCTCACTTATCTATATTAGGGAACATATGAGTATGTGTTTAATAACTTAGAAAGCTAGGTACTACTTTAATTGATACAATCAAAACATTTTAAAAAATATCTTGGGCTGGGGAGATGGCTTAGCAGTTAAGTGCTTGCCTGTGAAGCTTAAGGACCCCGTTTTGAGGCTCAGTTCCCCACTACCCACGTAAGCCAGATGCACAAGGTGGCACATGTATCTGGAGTTCGTTTGCAGTGACTGGAGGCCTTGGTGCCCATTCTCTCTCTCTGTGTCACTCTCAAGTAAATAAATAAGTAAAAATAAACAAAAAATATATATTAAAAATATTTTATTTATTTGTGAGAGAAAGAGAAAATAGTGTGAAAAAGAAGGCAAGAGAGCACCAGAGAGTGCAAGGGCCTCTAGCCACTGCAGACAAACCCCAAACACATGTGCCCCCTTGTGTATCTGGCTTTACGTGGGTACTGGGCAATTGAACCCTGGGTCCTTATGCTTTGCAGGTAAGCATCTTAACCACTGAGCCATCTCTCCAGCCACCCCACCCCCCCAATTAAAACATTTTTGAGACCTTTGAAATTGCCTTTATTTTATTGTCACTGTTGATCCTGTTGGCTGGCTGGTTTGCTTAAGACAGGGTCTCTGGCTGGAAAGATGGCTTTCCAGTAAAGTGTGCTTCCTGCACAAGTACGAGGGTCTGAGGGGACCCTGAAACCATTCAAATTCACATCTCTAAAATCCGTGTAAAAGAGCTGGGCCTGGTTAGGCATGTCTGTAAATCCAGTCCTGTGGGAAGCTGAGATTGGAGAATCCTGGGACTCATGAACAGCAAGCTCGGTAAGAGACTGCCACAAGAAAAAAAAGGTGGATGAGTGATGGAGGAGGACACCCAACATTGTATTCCTGTTGCCGTAAGTAAGTGTGTGGGTACTGTATCGTCACATATGCGTGTGCATCCACCACAGCACACTGCACGTGCATACACAAACATAAAGGGTCTCATACTCCATGCTGGTCTTGAACTCCCTGTGTAACCAAGGCCTTGAACTCACAGTGATTCTCCTACCTGTGGCTCCCCAGTTCTGGGATTGAAGGTGTGTACCACCACACCCACTTCCATATGCTCTTCTAAAAACAGATACTTCACAGATGAGTCTAATAATGGTACCAAACTACCTATACTTGCCGAATAGAAAACTAATTAAAAAAAAAAAAGAAAATCCGTACCTAGGCCAGAAATTAATCCACACAAAACTCAAGTCTTTTATTTGTTCTACTGTAGCCAAATAAAAAGAATCGTCAAAAAACAAAAACAACAAAAAAAAAACCAGATACTTATGAAAGAATTAAGAACATACAAAAACACATGCAAGGCACCAGTTACTAGTAGGTCAATTGTGCATCCACAGTGCATGCAGGCTTTATGCAAAGTCTTCCCTAACTACAGATATAGATCAGCTAACAATAATGAACTGCTAAAAGAAAAAAAAAAAAAAACCTTTGGCTTGTTTATTTTTCAAACATTTTTAGGTACGCAAGTTAGAAATTGTAATTTGTTTTACATGTTCAGTATATATGAAATCATTAGCACTGAATCTATACAAGGACTGAAAATATGTTCAGCATGTAGGCCATGAACTATGAGACCTACTATTGGGAGAAAGGTGCAATTTAAAGAGTAGATTTTTCAGGGCTGGGTAGATGGCTCAGCAGTTAAAGGTGCTAGCTTGCAAAGCTTCCCAGCTCTGTGTTCAATTTCTCATTACCCACATGAAGCCAGATGTGCAAAGTGACACATGTATCTGGAGTTCATTTAAATATTTCACTTTGACTATTTAACCACTTAAATAAAATATTTAAATATCTAATTTCAGTATTTAAATATTTTATTTAAATGGCTAGAGAAGGACTTGATGTACCCATACTTACTTTCCCTCCCTCTGTTTCACACAGACACATATGTATATGTGTGTCTATGTATTTGTGTATGTATGTATGTATTTGACAGAGAGAAAGGGAAAAAGAGAGAGAATGGGTGTGCCAGGACCTCCAGTCCCTGCAAATGAACTCCAGATGCATGTACCACCTTGTGCATCTGGCTAATGTGGGTCCTGGGGAATTGAACCTGGGTCCTTTGGCTTTGTAGGCAAACACCTTAACTGCTAACCCATCCCTGCAGCCCACAAATCTATATTTTCTAAAAAAATATTTTTCATGACTAGATAATTTGAATGATTTTGAATTTTAGATGAGTCATTTAAAGTATGAAATATGAAATTAATATGAATTCTATGCTCCTATGCATTTTATTACATAGTTTTAAAATTGGCAGTTTGTGCATTCAAATAAAGCTTTGTTTTTCTTGTGGTTTTTTTACTATTCAACATTGATTTTTTTTAATTTTATTCATTTATTTGAGAGAGAGGCAGATAGAGAGAGAGAATGGGCATGCCAGGGCCTCCAGCCCCTGCAAACGAATTCCAGATGCATATGCCACTTTGTGCATCTGGCATACATGGGATCTGGAGAGATGAACATGGGTCCTTAGACTTTGAAGGCAAGTGCCTTAACTGCTATGCCACCTCTCCAGCCCTGACATTTATTTTTTAAATATTTTTTATTTATTTATTTGAGAGCAACAGACACAGAGAGAAAGACAGATAGAGGGAGAGAGAGAGAATGGGCGCGCCAGGGCTTCCAGCCTCTGCAAACGAACTCCAGATGCGTGCGCCCCCTTGTGCATCTGGCTAACGTGGGACCTGGGGAATCGAGCCTCGAACCGGGGTCCTTAGGCTTCACAGGCAAGCGCTTAACCGCTAAGCCATCTCTCCAGCCCTGACATTGTTTTTTTTTAAAAAATCATTTTCCCAGAATATTTTTTTTTAATTTTTTTATTTATGTATTTGAGAGCGACAGACACAGAGAGAAAGACAGATAGAGGGAGAGAGAGAATGGGCGCGCCAGGGCTTCCAGCCTCTGCAAATGAACCCCAGACACATGCGCCCCCTTGTGCATCTGGCTAACGTGGGACCTGGGGAACCGAGCCTTGAACCGGGGTCCTTAGGCTTCACAGGCAAGTGCATAACCGCTAAGCCATCTCTCCAGCCCTTCCCAGAATATTTTTAAAAATAGGACTTTATCATGTTATTTGCCTGTAGTAAAACATATTCAAAATATACTTTTTAGATTTATCTATTTATGAGAGAGAATGGGGGTGCAAGAGCCTCTAGCCACTGCAGACAAACTCCAGATGCATGTACCACCTTGTGCAGCTACATGGGTTCTGGGGCATCGAACCTGGGTCCTTAGGCTTCACAGGCAAGCCCCTTAACTGCTAAGCTATCTCTCCAGTTCATAAAATGTTTTTTAGAGCTGCTTAAAAAACTATGAAATCAAAGTGAAAGGTGGTTATTGTAGTAATGTAAGTGATAACATTCTTTTTTATATTTGGTTACGGCATAATTATTCCATTATTCTCTTTTAATCCCAAAATTCTCAGTGAGCTACCTAAGAATTTAACATGAATTCTTGGTAGGTTCTTGTCTATTTCCATAGGTAAATGCAGTAATGTTTTTTCCTAAAATTGAAAAATATGAAAATTGTCATAGTAAAAAGTAAAGAAAATACAATACCAGACATTAAATGTGTCTAAGGAAGCTAACAGAGCTGCATGAATTACCTGTGCAGCTGTGAGACATACAGTAAGGAACATCAGCACCACGGGCCAGGAAAATGACCAAGGCTTATGATCTCGTAGGCCTAAAAGAAAAGGGAGCTGGAGAGATGACTTAGCGGTTGAAGGCACTTGCTTGCAAAGCCTGAAGGCCTGGGTTCAAAGCCCCATTACCCACATAAAGCCAGATACACAGGATGGCACATGCTTTTGGAGTCTGTTTATAATGTCTGGAGGCCCTGGCTCACTTGTGTTCACTCTGTGTCTTATAAGTTCATAATAAAATACTTAAAAAATCTTTTTACTTACTTATTTATATGCAGAGAGAAAGACAGACAGAGAGACCAGGTGCCCCAGGGCCTCCAGCCACTGCAAACAAACTCCAGATGCATGCACCACTTTGGCATCTGGCTTTACATAAGTACTGAGGAATTGAACCCAGGTTGTTAGGCATTTCAGGCAAGTGCCTTAACCACTATGCCATCTCTTCAACCATAAAATACTGTCTCAGTGGTTAAGGTGCTTGGCTATAAAGCCTAATGTCCTGGGTTCACTTCCCAAGTACCCACATAAAATCAGATGCACAAAATGGTGTGTGCATCTGGAGTTCTTTGTAGTGGCTGGAGGCCCTGGCATGCCCATTCTCTCTGTTTCTCTCTGTCTCCTTCGGCTTGCAAATAAATAAAAGAATTGGAAAATATGCTATTAAAAAAGAATTTTGTTTGTTAAGGTTTCATTTGATGGGAGCATAACTTCCTGGCTTCCTACATATACACTACACAATGGAGCCTTGTTATAAGTTCCATGAGGCCTGAGCCAGTGGGTCACCTTGTTGGTAAGACCACCTAATAATGAAGTGCTTTCAGGAGCTAAGCCCTCTTGGACTAGGCCCAAAATAACCCATCTTACACCAAATTCCACTCTAAACAACAAGTTTGAATGTACTAGGAAAGAAACAAAAGCTATGTGAAACTTGTCTTTCCTGAGATTAACCACTGAGAAATTTAGCAGTACTTGCTGATTAAAGGAGTTTTTGCAAATCATCTGTCATTTTTGTGCTTTTCTTTTTGAGACAGATTATCATTTAAGTTGTTGAGGTTGATTCAAACTTGGGCTCTTCCTGCCCTCAGGTCCTCTAGGTCCTGATAGGATAGGCATGCACCACTCTACTTTTTTAGAAATTAATTTGCTCATCCTTTTGGAGGATCTTTGTATCGTTCTCATTGTCTTAAACTTTGCCCCCAAATTTATAAAAACTCAGTATTAAAGGGATTAATTTGGCTGCTTATTACAAAACACTAAATTATAGATGGGGCATTTATGTAAAGTAGGTGTGATCTTTCTGCATAGTTGAAAAGGTTTTTTGTTTTTTAATATTTTTATTTCGGTTGCAAGGAGGGAGAGAATGGGTACTCCAGGGCCCCTAGCCACTGCAAATGGACTCCAGATGCATGTGCCACTTTGTGCATCTGGCTTTACGTGGGTACTGGGGAATCAAACCCAAGTTGTTAGGTTTTGCAGGCAAGCTCCTTAACCTCTCTAGCCCTGTAGTTGAAAGGCCTTATTTAAAAAAAGTTATTATTTATTTACAAGCAGAGAGAGAATGGCCATGTCAGGACCTCTAGCTGCTGCTGCAAACAAACTCCAGGTGCATGCACCACTTTGTGTATCTGGCTTTATGTGGGTACCAGGGAATAAAACCAGGATTGTCAGGCTTTGCAAGTAAGTGCCTTAACTGCTAAGCCATCTCTCCAGCCCCATAGTTGAAATGTTTTAAAGGTTGATTTGTTATTATTTGAAGTGAAGTTTTGTTTTGCTTCCTCCCCCCTTTTTTTAAAATTATTTTTTACGAGAGAATGGGCAAGAGAGAGGGGGAGAATTGGCACACCAGGGCCTCTAGCCACTGCAGTCAAACTCCAGACACATGCACCACCTTGTGCGCATGCATTGACCGTGTGTGCATGGGTCTCCTTGTGCATCTGGCTTACGTGGGTTCTGGTTAGTCAAACTTTGATCATTAGACTTCTCAGGCAAGCACCTTGACCCCTCAGCCTTCTCTCCAGCCCTTCCTTCCTCTTCAAATTGGTGTGGTGATAGTTGTTTAAATGTCAAGACATTTACCTTTTTATCTCTTGTATAAGGACCCAAATAACCTGTCTTGCCAGTCAGGACTTTATTGTCTCGCTTGAGGCCTTGAATTACTACTTATAGCAGGAAGTAGGAACTATTAAGGCTTACTTTGCCATCCTTAATATTGTGGAAGACTGGGCATGACCTAAACTAAGAGTTATTTCTAGTGTGGGCTTACCATAGTCTAAATTACAGTAAAGTAGATTGATGTTTTAATACTTCCACATTTCATTCTTTAAAGTTGCTTGGCAAACACACATGGATTTCAATACCATTAGACTAGGAGACATTTTCCAACTTCATCTACTGACTTAATTTGGGCAAGCTGTCTTAACCTCTGGAATCCTATACACATTTGTTATTTCACTATTCCAGTCCTGCAAAACCCCCCAAACCTAGTGTAAGGGTGCAGGCTGCCTCTGCTATTTTATGCCGGCGAAGTTAAGTGCCACTGAACAGAGTGGTACGGTAGCGTGGGCTGGTGCTAGCTACCAGAGTGTCAAGACAGTCTAATTTGGGTTTTCGATACTGCTTTTCAGCTTGCGTGTTCCTCCCTTAAACACTCCACTCCTCACCGACCAGTGGTTAAGCTACACTTGCATGTGACTTCTTCCCTTGGTTCCATTCTTTCTCCAGTCTGGGTGCTTCTAGCAGATTATTTGATAATTTTTTTGGCCTGCATGTAAAAGTTTCTTGACTCACTTCTCTGTTTCATTCCTCGTGTGTCCCATAGCATCTCATTGTACAAAATAAGTTGTTTCTTAAATCTTCTCAGTGACTTTGCAGCCCAAGCATGTGGAGTCTAAAGCAATGGGGTCTTTCCACCTAGTTCTGATGAGCAACCAAGAGCCTTGACAGTAACCTATAGTAATGTTTTGGGGTCATCAAGGGATACCTGGCCAACAACTTTCTGGAAGGAATCCCACCCCTGGCACTAAAATAATAATCTATACCTAATTTCTAAAAACAACTATAGCTAATTATTCTTTTTCTTCTTTTTAAAAAAAATGTATTCATGGGCTGGAGAGATGGATTAGTGGTTAAGTGCTTGCCTGTGAAGCCTAAGGACCCCGGTTCGAGGCTTGATTCTCCAGGACCCACGTTAGCCAGATGCACAAGGGGCGCATGCGTCTGGAGTTTGTTTGCAGTGGCTGGAAGCTCTGGCATGCCCATTCTCTCTCTCTCTATCTGCCTCTCTTTCTCTCTCTGTCACTCTCAAATAAATAAATGAAAATAAACAAAAAAAATTATATATTTATTTGCAAACAAAGAGAGAGAAGAGAGACACAGAGAGAGTATGGGCATGCCAGGGCCTCTAGCCACTGCAAATGAACTCCAGACAAATGTACCCCTTGTGCATCTGGCTAACGTAGGTCCTGGGGAATCGAACCTGGGTCCTTTGGCTTTGCAGGCAAGTGCCTTAACCACTAAGCCATCTCTCCAGCCCCTAATTATTCTTTTTGTAAATATTTGTGTATGCATGTGTGTACGATGTGTGTGCATGCACACGTTTGAGTGTGGACACGTATGTGCCACAGCACATGTTGGGAGGTTAGAGGACAACTTTCAGGTTAGTCCTTGCCTTCCACCTTGTTTGGAGCAGGATATCATTGTTCACTACTCCATTTGCCAGGCTAGTTGGCTCACAAGTTTCTGGGAAATTCTGTCTTTGCCTCTCTTCTCACTTGAATTAGAGAAGCTCCTCATAGCTTCTGGCTTTTACATGGCTCTGAGGATTTATTCATTCATTCATTCATTCATTCATTCAAGAGTGTGAGAGAGAAAATATAGGCACACTAGGACTTCTTACTACTGCAGACAAACTCCAGACTCATGTGACAGTCACTTTGGGCTTCTGGCTTTATGTGGATACTGGGGAATTCAACCCCGGCCAGCAGGTTTTGCAAGCAATCATCTTTAGCTGCTGAGCCACCTCGTTAGCCCAGGCTCTGGAGATTTGAACTGTGGTACTGAGAGTTGTGCAGCAATAACTTTGTCCACTGAGCCATCTCCCCAGTTAACTTTAATTCCTAAGAACAAATTTAGGGCTGGAGAGATGGCATAGTGGTTAAGGCACTTGCCTGTGAAGCCTAAGGGGCCAGGTTTGAATCCTCAGAGCCCACGTAAGCTAGATGCACAAGGTGGCACATGCATCTGAAGTTCATTTGCAGTGACTAGAGACCCTGGTGAATCAGTTCTCTATATCTGCCTCTCTCTCTCCCTTTCTCTTAAATAAATAAATAAGTAAATTATTTTAATAAAGAATAAATTTAAACACAAACTATGCTGTTTTGTATCCATTACATTTGCTAAAGCTTTTTGCCTGTGTAAGAGTCCTCTTCCTTGTCTGGAAAACTTTTTACTCTTACTCATTCTGAGAAATTCAATTAAAGCATTATTCGTCTGGAAGCTTACCATGTCCTCTGGAATGGATTAAGCAAGTGTACCTCATCTAATTACCTTGGCCCCTAGAGTATCCCCTCAACATAGTATTTTCAATACCATTTTAAAGTTTTTATTTTTGCTTCTGTCTTCTACACCAGACCCTAGTGCACCTATTCTCATTCTCTCTCTGTCTCTCTGAAAAATAAAATAATAATTTTAAAAAAGATTTTAAAGTTTTCCAACTGGTGTATGCCTTAAAATATTAAATGGAGGCTGGAGACATGTCTCAGTGGTTAAAGGCATTTGCTTGCAAAGTCTGACGCTTGGATTCATTTCCCTAGTACCCACTTAAAGCCAGATACACAAAGTGGTACATACATCTGGAATTCACTTGCAGTGGCAAGAGGTCTGGCAGGCCTATTCTTTGTCTCTCTCTCTCTTCTTCCCTCCCTCTTTGCAAATAAATAAATATTTAAAAATATTTTTAAAAATATGAAATGCCTAATTTATGGCACTGTGTTGAATTCTGCAGACTGAATTGAACTATGGGATCTTGAAGCTAGCTACTTTCATTTAGATATTGCTTCAATTTGCTTATCATATTATTACTATTTTAATAGTTTAGAGTAGCCCAGCATTTTAAAATATTTTTTTGTTCATTTATTTATTTGAGAGCAGCAGACAGAGAGAGAAAGAGGCAGAGAGAGAGAGAATGGGCGTGCCAGGGCCTCCAGCCACTGCAAATGAACTCCAGATGTGTGCGGCCCCTTGTGCATCTGGCCAACAGGGGTCCTGGGGAATTGAGCCTTGAACCAGGGTCCTTAGACTTTACAGGCAAGCACCTAACCACTAAGCCATCTCTCCAGCCCATAACCCAAATTTTAGAAGTTTAATATAAGCTTCCCATTAAACATGAGGTAACTAAGGCCCAGAGAAGCTCCATACTTAGAACAAGGTCATATCCATAGCAACACACAACAGTGTTTGTTTTTAATGTAGTTCATTAAAGAAGTTATTTGGTTACATCCTTTGCAATATTATACTTGTTTATGGTGAGAAACAATATATATTCATAATATATTTAAATGACAATGTATCTGCCAATTTTATTTTTATCACTGTTAGCAAAAATACTCCATAGTTATCTTCGGATTTATTAATGTCCATATACTAATACAATTTAGCAGATTTAAATCCCCACACTTGGCCATCCATATTTTTAAATTTTTGTCCTTTTAATCATGAAAAAGAGATATTCCTTTCTCTTCATAATAATGGGTGTACCTTTATCACCACCTACAGCAGAACATTGGACATTTTGCAGTTTTGAGAAGAACAATATTATCTGATCTAATTAGATTCTAAAATATAAGTTAGACTTTAACTATTTTGTTTGCCATAATGTTAACTGTTGGACATGATATTGTCTGCCTGTAATACCAACTACTCAGGAGGCTGAGCTCAGGAGGATCTCTCAAACCCAGGAGTTCAAAGCCAACCTATTTCAAGCAAGTGCCTTTAACTACTGGGCAATATCGTCAGCCCCAAAGCCAACCTGTTTCAAAGAAAATTAACAAAAAACAAAACAAACAAACAAAAAAACACCAAATGACTACAAGCAATACTTTTAAAGAAAATTAAGGATTACTTCTGTGGTATGCCTTTGCTAACCATTTTGTACCTTGTTTTATTTTTAGAAATACTATTAAAGCTTTGACTACAAATATTGGACTGACAAAAGTACAGAGTCTTCCTGAATGTTAACTAAAGTTGCACAGAATTCCTGTGTCATTGTTTATATGAGCAGACTAAAAGAAAAACTGTCTGTGATCAGGAACAGCGCTGCCTCTCACCCTTTAACCTCTGCCCCGAAGGCTTATCAGGCTTCCGTGAAGAAGAAAGGGAAACTCAGTGGCCATGTTGCTTGTCATTTTCTCAAGCCTGAGTGCAAATAAGATACCTTTTCACTGACATGTAAGTTCTGGACTCAAGGTCAGTATAGAACCTGTTTTTTAAATATTATTTATTTATTTGAGAGAGAGAAAGGCAGATAGAGAGATTGGGCACACCAGGGCCCCTAGCCACTGCCAACCAACTCCAGACACATGCACCACCTTGTGCATCAGGCTTACATGGGTACTGGGGAATCAAACCTGGATCCTTAGTCTTCTTAGGCGAACGCTTTAACCGTCTCTCCAGCCCCTGAAATTGTATTTTTTTTTAAATGAAGTTCCACTACCTTAAGACTTGAAAACCAAACAATCTCAAATTCAATTTATATAAAACAAAGGTACATATACAGGCATATTGGGATAGATGAGGCGCTGACCCATGTGCTTCTGATAACTACTCAGAAGAAAGCATTCCACTGGCCTACAAACCCAAATTCATGCTTTGGCAGGCTCAGCTCTGGCACGGGATGAGCAGTAAGTCATGGAGGCAGTGTGTGAAGTAAAAGGAACTGGCTCTACCAGCTGTTCCCCCCACAAAAAATTGAAAAATGGCCTGGGAATGTATAGACAAGCCTGTGACCCGTCAACCTAAGTCTTTCTTTCTTTGCATTGATTTTTCATGTTGCCTGTTGCTCATGCACAATGTCGTAACTATTCTTGAGGCTGTTCACATTCACTTGTGTCCTGTTAGTACCTATTTCTAATGTTGGTTATAAAGGGCTGAGCTATACCTTGTAATTTATCTCAGGCCCTGTATTCTAAAATATGGTTTTACACTCCACTCACTTCTAGAAGCAATTATGGCTCAAGAGAAACATATTTAAAATACCTCTGGTCAGGTGTGGTGGCACTCGCCTTGAATCCTGGCATTTGGGAGGTTGAGGTAGGAGGATCGCTGAGTTTGAGGCCAGCCTGGGCTGCAGAGTGAATTCCCGGTCAGCCTAGGGTAAAGTGAGACTCTACCTTGAAAAAAAGAAAAAAAATTGACTTCAAATAGCTGCGCCTCTATTATGTTCCCATTTACAAAATCAATGAATCCATCTAAACTCTTTTCCTACCTGTGTAAAATCTAAGGGTAACAAGTTTTATGATAATAATATCTATCATTCAACACTTCCCTATAAAAGACACTTAAATACTAAAATTTGGGGTTTTCCTTTCTGCTCCCCTCTCAAAAGTGGACCATTCATGGCAAAGCTGTGTTTACTTTGGTTGCAAATGTCTGCAGAAACATATGGTCAGCTCATATGGTTCCAATAATGTTCCCTTTGCAGCTTTGACCAATTTCAATATTTTTGCTGGAATTGGAAATTCTTTCTTGTGGTAATGTACTCATTTATCAAAAAATGAGCATGTGGCTATAAAGAATTTTTGGCTTATTGCAGTATGGAAGATTGTAAGAAGTTTTTCTGAGAACTGCAACCCTACATAGTTATATTGTTACCCCTACCCATCCCATTTTCAAGTGTATATCCTTGAGCTTCAAGTGAAAGGCCATGTTGTTACTCTCGCCCTGAGCCACCTCATCCAATGTCTCCTCAAGTCAGATTTTCCACTCCTCTTTTTTTTTTTTCTTTTCTTTTTTTTATCTAACGGGCAGGTGACTTCTAGGCACAGAAGCAGCTCCATCTTCCATTAATGGGACTAGCAGGTCTGTATAAGGTAGGCATCCTCTTGGTCTGTTGTCTTCCCAAGGATTCTGCTATTCCACGGCACTGTAAATTCTACAGAATGTGACAAATGCTCGCTCACAAGTCACTCAGTGTCGTTTGGCACCTGGAGTTCTCAGTTCCACTATGAGAACTTGTAGCTACGCACAAAGTTGGGCCTTGCAAATCTGAAATTCAGGTGGTCTGGCTGATTGTTCAGTGGAAGGATATGCGAAAACTTTTCGTCTGGAAACCAGATCTGCAGCAGTGATCCCCACTCTGGTTATGAATGGACTGTAAAAGGAACAGCAATACTCCCACAGACACATTGCCAGGGGCAAGTGTCAGCAAAATTACCTTGCTATTTCTAAATGCTCAAGAAATTGTTGCATTTTTAAAGTTTCTCTTAAAATAACCTTTACCTGGAATATGAATTTTCAGCATCTGTCTGAAATAACACGTCAAAATAAAATGTAGGGCTGGAGAGATTGCTTAATGGTTAAGGCACTTGCCTGTGAAGTCTAAGGACCCAGGTTTGATAATCCAGTACCCATGAAAGCCAGATCACATGGTGGCACATGCATCTGAGGTTTGTGTGCAGTGGCTATAGGCCCTGGCATGCCCATTCTCTCCCTGTCTCTCTGTCTCTAATAATAAATAAAAAATGTACAAAATAAAATGCATTTAATTTTTTTTTGTGTGTGTTGGTACAATGTATGTGGGGCTCCCAGTGCCCATCTGTTTTTATGTAGGTTCTGAAGATTTGAACTCCTGTCTCAGGCCCTCAGGCTTGTGCAGGAAGTGCACTTGACTGGTGAGCCATACCTCCAGCCCTAAAATAAAATTTTGCAAGGTACCAGTTTACTTTTTTTGTTACTGTTGTTTTTTGAGGTAGGGTCTCACTCTAGCCCAGACTGACCTGGAATTCACTATGGAGTCTCAGGGTGGCCTCGAACTCACAGCAGTCCTCTTACCTCTGCCTCCCTTGTGCTGGAATTAAAGGCGTGCGCCACCATGCCCAGTTTCCAGTTTACTTTTAATTAATATACACAGATATTTTTATTAACCAGCATGGAAATTTTAGTGATACTCTCAGTTGTAAAGTTTTCTTTGAAGACAGGAGTTTATGTTTTTTCTTTAAGATGTTTCATTCCTAAGAAGGCAGTCAGTCAAATGGATGTGAGCAGGAGTTTTGGCTGTGTATATTTTAAATGCCAAGCTAATGCTTTGTGGCTGTAATTTTGGCTCCCTGAAGAGGCGTTTTCTCATCCATGAGAACAGTAATACTCAGAGTGACTATAAAGCTGAGACTAAGATTTTCCAGGCTGGGGAGATGGCTCCATGGTCAAAGGCACTTGCATTTAAGGCCTGTTGGCCCAGGTTTGATTCCCCAATACCCACATAAAGCCACATGAGCAAAGTAGTATATGCATCTAAAGTTCATTTGCAGTAACAGGAGACCCTGGCATGCCCAATCTCTCTCGGTTTCTTTCTCTGTGCTTGCAAAAAAATAAAAACATTTAAATATTGATTTTATATAAATAAGCATTAGCATGAGTAAGCTATTGTCCTTTTGCTTATTTGTTTTGTTTTGGCACCACCATGCCCAGCTAGTGCTTTACGAAATAGTTCTTGTCTCCGTTTTTTCCATACCGTTAGACTAAAGATGCTTATAGTTAGGTTTGCCTTTGAAATACATTAAGTCAATGTTTTTCAAAAACATTTTATGGGCTTTTAAATATTTGTTTTCATTTATTTGACAGGTAGATAGAGAGAATGGGTGTGCCAGGGCCTCCAGCAACTGCAAATGAACTCCAGACACATGTACCACCTTAGGCATCTGGTTTATGTGGGTCCTGGAGAATCAAACCTGGGTCCTTTGGTGTTATAGGCAAGTGTCTTAATCACCAAGCCATCTCTTTAGCCCCATTTTACAGTTTTCACGTCCAATCCACTTTCTATTAGACCCGTATAAATTAAATCAAGTTGTTGAACACTGTAGGGCAGTTGTCTTTATATAATTCTTTGTAGGCATGGAGCCAGGTTTACCTTGAGATGCTGCCTGGAATATGAAACAGTGTTCTTTAGCCAGGTTAGCTCCTCACAGTGTAGAAATTGTGTGAGCCAGCTTCTACTGCTTTGTCACCTAACCAGGGCTGAAAAGGCTGACCCCAGGCCTGCTGTTGATTCAAAGGTGAGTTTATATGTGTGTTCTTGAAATTTAATGTGGAGTTGTTTATGCATAACTATTTTTTACTTTTATTTATTTATTTGAGAGCAACAGACAGAGAGAGAAAGAGGCAGATAGAGAGAGAATGGGCACACCAGGGTCTCCAGCCACTGCAGACAAACTCCAGAGGCCTGCGCCCCCTTGTGCATCTGGCTAACATGGGTCATGGAGAATCAAGCCTCGAACTGGGGTCCTTGGGTTTCACAGGCAAACATTTAACCACTAAGCTATCTCTCCAGCCCCATAACTATTTTTATATAATGTTATATGAAAACATGACCATACTGCACATAAATATAGTAAGTCCTATTTCTCTTGTGGATAAAGAAGTATGGAATATGATATACTAGTAAAGATGAGTTGTTCCTAGACATAGTATTTAAGTAAGTTTATCATTAAACCATAAGTATCAAAGCCAAAACTAAAAAGTTACCTTATAAGACTACATTAAAAGATATAGAAACTGTATGCCTCCACATTATAATGACATTCTTCTTTAAAAACATGTATAGGTAATCTACTCATCTATTTGTGTGTTTAAGCTGCTGCTTTAAGCCTAATCAGGATTAAATAAATATACATGGGAGACAAAGACATGACCCAAAGATTAGCTTTGTAAAATAAGAATCAGATTTCCAGCTCGATGTAAATTCCAATTGCATATCCCTAAACCAAGCAGATTCAAAGTTATAATAGTAATATAAACAGTTTGGTCATAAGAACAATTCCATCAGCTGGTGGTAGTGCTTTCAGTCAATATTTTCTACAGCTTAGACTGGGCACCTCCTTAAAGTACTATAAATGCCATAATTTTTTTTGTTGTTGTTGTTTGTTTGTTTTTGAGGTAGCATCTCACTCTGGCCCAGGCTGACCTGGAATTCACTATGTATTTTCAGGGTGGCCTCAAACTCATGGTGATCCTCCTACCTCTGCCTCCTGAGTGCTGGGATTAAAGGTGTGTGCCACCATGCCTGGCCATTTTATTTTTTAAATATTTATTTGTTAATTTATTTAGTCATTGGTTGATATATTTATTTAGAGTAAATTAGACTTATTTATTTAGAAGGAGTGAGTATGGGTATTCCATGGCCTCTTCCTGGTGCAAACTCTAAATGCATGCAGCACTTTGTGAATCTGGCTTTATGTGGGTCCTGCAGAATCCAGTCAGGGTCAGCAGTCTAGCCACTGAGAAATCTCTCCAGTCCAATGCCATCACTTTAAAAAACACTGAATCCACATAACTATAAATAGTGAAGATTTAAAAAAATCTTAGTGTAGTGTTACTTAGCAGGATCTCCCTTTAATCCAGGCTGCCCTAGAACTTACTCTGTAACTGAAACTGTCCTTGAGCTCACTACCTCAGCCTCTTGAGTGCTGCGATCATAGGCATGAGTCACACCCAGCTCTGCCCTTTATGTTTGTGAAAAATTGTGGAAATAATGTTTAGCCCAAAGAGTTGTTATGAGGATTGCCTAAGTCCATCGATATGAACCACTTAAGATAGTGTCTGGTGTGATACAAGAGCTCTCGATTTGCTAGCTCCTGGAATCATGATATATTAATATTATTGTTGATGTTACTTTTAAATTAGCCCTTTCATTCTAAGAATATGCAGAGTTACTCATTATCCCAGTATTAAATACTATAATTAGAGGTCAGACCATTTTCTTATTCCAATGCTTAAGTTGCCTGATGATAGCTAGACATATGAACAGTTTAACGTATAATATTCCTATTTTAGCATCATGAAATGGTATCATAGTCCCTTAGCAACAGGAAGGGCTCTACTGCTAGGGATTTTATAAGGTGAGTTTCAATACACAGTCAGAGGAAATGCCAATTTATAAGCACACAGTTAATTGAGTGCTCACAGGAAGAGCATAGTTAAGTAGTATTCCTTTGTGGGCTGGTGAATTATACCTTACAATTAATACTTCTCTATGGGAAAAAAGAGAGCCTGTCTTTCTTCTCAGGAAGGGAAAATTGGCAGTGTGGGAACATTGAAAAATTCTTCCAGAGTTGTATGTTTTATTCTTTAAAATATACTCTTCCCAATTGTCAATGTAGTGAAGATTTCATAATAAGGTTTTGTTCCCTTCACCTTCCTGACAAGAAATATAGATAAGAGAGTTAAGTATACCCTTATTTTGGTGAAAGCTACTAATGAGAATGTCCTTTCAAATGACCTTGGCTTTCCCTTTTGTAAATAGCTCATGTAATATCCATCCATTTGTACTCTTGGGGAATTAGGAAATTGCATCATTACTTATCATAATATGTTAACTGAATAGAACCATCACCCCTGTTCCTAAGAAATGACTTACCTTTTACTTCCTAGTTCAGTGTTACCTAATCTTCTCATAGCAAAATTCAGATATTTCTTAGCTTACTTAATGTCATGATTGTTTTTATTTTTAAAAATATTTTATTTGTTTATTTGTGAAGAGAGAAAGAATAGGTGTGCCAGGGCCTCTTGCCACGGCAATGAACTCCATGCTTTCGGATACTTGGAAATTGAACCCTGGCCAACAGACTTTGCAAGCAAGTGCCTTTAACCCCTGAGCTATTTCCCCAGCCCAATATTGTCTTTAAGTATGAAGAAGTTTGGGGGTCTTAAACCTGAAAGGGCTACATGCAAATATACTGTGGCTGAAGAATTATTTCTGATTGGCTTTACTTAAAGGGGTTCTTATGACTTGGTGATCTTCTGGTGGACATAATTTGTATTCTACAAATACAAATCATCTTCACCCAGATGTGTAGTTCTCTCCAGCACGCTCAGTACTTTGTCCAAACCTGCAGCTCCCTGGGAAATATCTAGTTCCAAGGTGTTGGGGCTGTTTAATTTAACATAACTGAATGGGGGTGGGGAAGGGGAGAGAACCTTATTTCTCTATTTATTACCCTACTGACTGATGGTCTCCCTTGTAGCTACCTAAGGCTGTGATTCAGTTGGGGCCACGCATATAAGAGCCTGGCTCTGAATTTAACTAAAAATAGGCATAAACTTTTGAGAAGCTCAGATATATTTATTCCTGGAGGAATCTAAAAGGCTGCATGCTTAGGCAAGGCAGTGCTTATAGTTGCAATAGATATGGGAGAGAAGAAGGCCTCAGACATTGGTCTCTCACTGACTTTGCCCAGAAAGGAAGTGAGAGGCGCTGGCTATCCTATCAACTGCTTGAAGCTGAAGCTGGGCCTTCTCATACTGACTCCCACAGCAAACACAAAGGCAGGCTGTTTTCAGGAAATCTTTTTGACTAGTCATTGTCTAGCTAATAAATTAAGGTGGTCATTGGCTAACTCATGATTAAAAATAGAACTTCAGGGGCTGGAGAGATGGCTTAGCGGTTAAGCACTTGCCTGTGAAGCCTAAGGACCCCTGTTCGAGGCTCGGTTCCCCAGGTCCCACGTTAGCCAGATGCATAAGGGGGCGCACGCGTCTGGAGTTCGTTTGCAGAGGCTGGAAGCCCTGGCGCGCCCATTCTCTCTCTCTCCCTCTATCTGTCTTTCTCTCTGTGTCTGTCGCTCTCAAATAAATAAATAAATAAAAATTAAAAAAAAAACATTTTAAAAAATAGAACTTCAGGAAGTGGTATATGCATCTGGAGTTTGTTTGTAGCAGCAAGAGGCCCTGGCGTTCCCATGTGCCTCTCCACATCCTCACAAATAAATAAATAAAAGTACTTTTAAAAATAGAACTTCAAAAACCAGGAGAAAACAAGGACTAAAAAAAAAAAAAAAATCTACACAATTAGTCCAAGAAAGCTATTCAAAAATAGGAAACTTTAGGAGCCGGGTATGGTGGCGCACACCTTTAATCCCAACACTCAGGAGGCAGAGGTAGGAGGATCACTGTGATTTCGAGGCCACCCTAAGACTACATAGTGAATTCCAGGTCAGCCTGGACTAGAGTGAGACCCTACCTTGAAAAAAAAAAAATAGGAAGCTTTAGGGCTGGAGAGATGGCTTAGCAGTTAAGGTGCTTGCCTGGGAAGCCTAAAGACCCATGTTTGGTTCCTCAGTACTCACATAAGCCAGGTGGTGCATGCATCTGGAGTTTGTTTGCAGTGGCTAGAGGCCCTGGCGCCCATTCTCGGTCTGCCTTTCCTTCCCCCTCTCTCTCTTAAATAAGTAAAAAATAAAACTTTGAAGCAGATGAACTAAAAATACCAGTTTGACAGTGTATTATGAGAAATGCCAACAAACATCAAAATGTATAGAGTAAAAGGCATCTAAAGAAAATACTGGGGGTTGGAGAGATTGCTTAGTGGTTAAGGTGTTTGCCTGAAAAGCCAAGAGATTCCAGTTCGATTCTCTAGGACCCACATAAACCAGATGCACGAGGGGGCGCATGCGTCTGAAATTTGTTTGCATTCTGTCTCTCTGTCTCAAATAAATAAATTAATTAATTACATATTTTAAAAAAGAAGAAGAAAATACCAGGACTGGAGAGATGGCTTAGCAGTTAAGGTGCTTATCTGCAAAGCCAAAGGACCCAGGTTTCATTCCCTAGACCCACATAAGCCAGGTGTGCATGTGTCTGGGGTTTATTTGCAGTGGCTGAAGACCCTGGCATGCACATTCTCTCTATCTCTCTCCCTCTCTTTCTCAAAAAAGTTAAGAAAATACTGCTCATCTCCCACCCCTGAAAAAGTGTCAGATGTGTTAGTGTACACTTGTAAATCCAATGCTCAGGTGGCTGAGGCAGGAGGGTCTTAAGGCCAGCCTGAGCTACAAATACTGTCTGAAAATAACCAAGAGCTGACGGAAGAGAAATGGGTTTATGACACATAGCTGACTCCATACTTCTGAGGCCTGTTTTCTGGCTTTCAGGTGGCAGCTTTCTCCCTGTATCCTTACATAGCCAGGCCTTGATGTGCTGGTATTTGTATCTGTATCCTACTTTCCTCTTAGAAGACATGTCACATTAGATCAGTGCCCTCAGGTTTGCTTAATTCATTCTACAGGCTCTATTTCTGGTTACAGTCACAGTCTAAGGTATTGTACATTAGAATGCAACAACTCTATCCTGATATACATTTTCCTTCTTAAGTTATTGCAAGGTGGGTACACTGGTGACAAATTGCATTAATTAAAATTTTGTGTGCGTGTTTGTGATTTGTTTTCAAGGCAGGATCTCATTTTAGTCCAAGCTGGCCTCGAACTCTCAGTGATCCTCCTACCTCTGCCTCCCAAGTGCTGGGATTAAAGTTGTATGCCACCATGCCCGGCCTTAATTATATTTTTAAATTTTCTTATTTGTAAGCAGAGAAAGAGCTATGGAGAGTGAGAGAGTGAGCAAGCATGCCAGGACCTCTTTCCATTGCTGCAAACAGACTCCAGACACATGTGCCATTTTGTGCATCTGGCTTTATGTGAGTACTGTGGAATTGAACCTGGACCAACAGGCTTTGCAAGCAAGTGCCTTTAACTGATGAGCCATCTCCTCAGAGCTCAATAATTTTTTTGTCAGAGAAAGTATTTTTCCTTGACCTGAAGGATAATTTGGCTTTATATGGAATTTTAGGTTGGTGGCTTTTTATTTCAACACTTTAAATGTGCCATTCCATTATGTCATCATCTTCTCCTTCTTCTTCTTCTTCTTCTTCTTTTTTTTTTTTTTGTTGTTGTTTTGCTTTTTGGTTTTTCAAAGGTAGGGTCTCACTCTGGCCCAGGCTGACCTGTAGTCTCAGGGTGGCCTCGAACTCATGGTGATCCTCCCACTTCTGCCTCCTGAATGCTGTGATTAAAGGCATGTGCCACAACGCCTGGCCCACTGTGTCTTCATGTCTGTATGCTTTATGTGCTTTTTTAGTTGTTCGTGCATGTGCAGGTACACATGTGTGTGGAGGCCAGAAGACAACCTTGGGGATAACTTCTTAGGCACTGTATTCCTGTATTTGAGACAGATCCTCTAGTTGACCTGGTGCTCACCAATTAATGTATACTGCCTGGCCAGCAAGCTCCAAGGATCCTCCCAACTTCACCTTCCCACCATGCCTGACATCTTTTTATTTATTTATTTATTTATTTATTTATTTATTTATTTGAGAGTGACAGAGAGAGAAAGAGGCAGATAGAGAGAAAATGGGCGTGCCAGGGCCTTCAGCCACTGCAAACAAACTCCAGACATGTGAGCCCCCTTGTGCATCTGGCTTATGTGGATCCTGGGGAATTGAGCCTTGAACCGGGCTCCTTAGGCTTCACAGGCAAGCACTTAAGCACTAAGCCATGTCTCTAGCCCATGCCTGACATCTTTACATGGTCATAGGGGTTGAACTCAGGCCCTTGTACTTGCAAGGCGAGCTCTTTACTGACTAAGCCATTTTACTACCCCATATTGTGCTATTCCTTTTTTTTCCTCTTTATTTATTTATTTATTTTTATTAACAACTTCCATGATTATAAAAAATACCTCATGGTAAAACCCTTCCACAACCCCCCCACTTACCCCTTTGAAACTCCACTCTCCATCATACCCCCTCCCCATCTCAATCAGTCTCTCTTTTACTTTTGATGTCATGATCTTTTCCTCCTCTTATGATGGTCTTATGCAGGTAGTGTCAGGTACTGTGAGGCCATGGATATCCAGGCCATTTTGTGTCTGGAGGGACCATGTTGTATGGAGTCCTGCCCTTCCTTTGGCTCTTACATTTTTTTCAGCCACCTCTTCCGCATTAGACCCTGAGCCTTGGAAGGTGTGATACAAATATTGCAGTACTGAGCACTGCAGTCATTTCTTTTCATCACCATGATACCTTCTGAGTCATCCCAAGGTCACTGCCATCTGAAAAGAAAAGATTCTCTACCAGAAGTGAGAGTAGCATTAATATAAGGGTGTGAACATTAACAGAAGTGCTTACTGGGCAGTTTGATAAGCATAGCATATATATTTGGCCAGACAACAGCAGATGTTACACCACTAGGGCTCATGACTACCCTGTTTTTAAGTTTTCAGTATCAGGGATGTATTCCCTTCCCATGGAGCGGGCCTCCAGTCCAATTAGAGGGCAGTTGGTTTCCACCATAACAGATGTGCCACTATTGCACCCATTGGCTCATTTGGCCTGGCTGGCCAATTATAAGGCTTGCAGTGTCCACTGTTGAGTATCTTCACTGGTGATTTCTCTTTCTCCCATTGAACTGCATGCAGAATGGCTTCTTCCAGCTTTCTGTCAGCTGGTCTACACAGAGGAGGTTATCAGCTCAGATCCAGCAAAATTTCTCAGTGGCCTTGCAGCCCAAGTATGTGGAGTCTTCAGCAATAGGGCCTTACCATCTATTCCTGGTGGGAAAACAAGGGCCTTGGCAATGGCCTATAATGTTTTGGGGGAATCAGGGATCTCCCTGGCCAACAACTCACTGGAAGATATCCTGTCCCTGGCACTGAAAATTTTCTAGCAACAATCTATGGCTCCTGAGTGTTCCATTGTTCAAAAAAGTATGATTGCATATGTTTTATTTATATCCTATTAGATTTTGATTAGCCCTCCCTCCACCTTTCCTTTACTCAATCTCTTTCCCAGACCTCATTTTGGGCCTTTTTACCCCTATTAATCTATTCTACTTACATATATATAATACCATCCTATTAAGTACCCCCTCCCTTTCTTTCTCTTCCCTTTATATCTCTTTTCTAGCTTACTGGCCTCTGCTACTGAGTTTTTTCCTTCTCACACAGAAGCCCAGTAATCTGTAGCTAGGATCCACATATGAGGGAGAACATGTGATGCTTGGCTTTCTGGGCCTGGGTTACCTCACTTAGTATAAGCCTTTCCAGATTTATCCATTTTCCTGCAAATTTCATAACTTCATTTTTCTTTTTTTTTTTTTTTTTTGGTTTTTTCGAGGTAGGGTCTCACTCTGGCTCAGGCTGACCTGGAATTCACTATGTAGTCTCAGGGTGGCCTTGAACTCTCGGCAATCCTCCTACCTCTGCCTCCCGAGTGCTGGGATTAAAGGTGTGCGCCACCACGCCCGGCCTAACTTCATTTTTCTTTACCACTGAGCAGGACTCCATTGTATAAATGTGCCATATCTTCATTATCCACTCATCAGTTGAGGGACATCCAGGCTGGTTTCATTTCTCAGCTATTATAAATTGAGCAGCAATAAACATGGTGAAGCACGTACTTCTAGGGAAATGAGATGAGTCCTTAGGATATATACCTAGGAGTTGGTCATATGGTAGATCAGTTTTTATCTGGCTTAGGAACCTCCATACTGATTTCCACAATGGCTGGACCAGATTGCATTCCCACCAACAGTGTAGAAGGGTTCCTCTTTTTCCACATCCTCACCAGCATTTATGGTCATTTGTTTTCATGATGATAGCCAATTTGATAGGAGTGAGATGAAACCTCAACGTAGTTTTAATCTGCATTTCCCTGATGACTAGGGATGTAGAACATTTTTTTAGATGCTTATACACCATTCTTATTTCTTCTTTTGACAATTCTCTATTTAGTTCCATAGCCCATTTTTTAATTGGCTTCTTTGATTTCTTATTATTTAATTTTTTGAGTTCTTTGTATATCCTAGATATTAATCCTCTATCAGACGTATAGCTGGCAAAGATTTTTTCCCATTCTGTAGGTTGCCTCTTTGCTTTATTCACAGTGTCCCTTCCTGTACAAAATCTTTGTAATTTCATGAGGTCCCAGCAGTCAATTTGTGGCTTTATTGCCTGAGCAATTGGGGTTATATTCAGAAAGTCTTTGCCAAGACCAATATGTTAAAGGGTTTCCCTACTTTTTCCTCTAGCAGTTTTAGAGTTTCAGGTCTTATGTTAAGGTCTTTAATCCATTTGGACTTAATTCTTATGCATGGAGAGAGAGAAGAATCTATTTTCATCTTTCTACAGATAAATATCCAGTTTTCCTAGCACCATTTGCTGAAGAGGCTGTCTTTTCTCCAATGAGTATTTTTGGCATTTTTATTGAATATCAGGTGGCTATAGCTACCTGGACTTGTATATGGGTCCTCCATTCTGTTCCATTGATCTACATGTCTGCTTACTATGGCTCTGTAGTATAGGTTAAAATCAGGTATAGTGATACCATTTTTGTTGCCCAGTATTATTTTAGATATTCGAGGTTTTTTGTGATTCCAAATGAATTGGGTTGAACTCAGGCCTTTGTGCTTGCAAGGCAAGCTCTTCACTGACTAAGCCATTTTCCTACCCCATATTGTACTCTTCTTTCAGAAATATTTATTTATTTATGAAAGAGAGGGAGAGAGAGAGAGAGAATGAATGGGCATTCTGGGGGCCTCCAACCATTGCAAACAAACTCCAGACACATGTACCACCTTGAGCATCTGGCTTTCCATGAGTACTGGGGAATTGAACCTTGGTCGCTACACTTTATGGGCAAGTGTCTTAGCTGCTGGGACCATCTCTCCAGCCCTCTTTTCTTTTCTTTTTTTTTCTAATTAGGACTTTTATTTTATTGTATGGACACATCATGTGTTAGTCCCATTCCCTTGTATTATCCTATTATAATCCCTCCTCTCCACCTCCACTCCTGAGGGTGCAGTCCCTCTTCATTGGGGTCAGTGGTATTCACTGTGATGTTATGGGTTATGAATGCAGCAGGTAGTCACTGTGGAGGGGTGTACTGTTCATGATAACCGTCTTTTTTTCCCCCTTTCTCGCTCTCTCTTTTTTTTTTTCCAAGGTAGGGTTTCACTCTGGTCCTGGCTGACCTGGAATTCACTATGTAGTCTCAGGGTGGCCTTGAACTCGGTGATCCTTCTACCTCTGCCTCCCAAGTGCTGGGATTAAAGGTGTATACCAACACACCCTACATAACCTAGATACTGCTTAGTCCAGTTCAGGTTGACAATCAAGAATAACTTTCAGGGCTGGGGAAGATGGCTTAGTGATTTAGGTGCTCGCCTGCAAAGCCAAAGGACCCCGGTTCAGTTCCCCAGGACCCACATAAGCCAGATGCACAAGGAGACACATGCATCTGGAGTTCGTTTGCAGTGATGGAGGTCCTCTCTCTCTCTCTCTACTTCTAAAAAAAGAGAACAACTTTCACTATATTTTCTTTTCTTTCTTTTTTTTTTTTTTTTTTTTTTTGAGGTAGGGTCTCACTCTAGCCCAGGCTGTCCTGGAATTCACTATGTAGTCTCAGGGTGGCCTCGAACTCATGGCAATCCTCCTACCTCTGCCTCCTGAGTGCTGGGATTAAAGGCGTGCACCACCATGCCTGACTCATTATATTTTCTTATTGTCATGTCTGTCTGGTCTGCATCTATAACTTTTTTTATTTTTGGTTTCTTGAGATAGGGTTTCACTGTAGCCCAGACTGACCTGGAATTCACTGTGTAATCTTAGGCTGACCTTAAACCACAGTAATCCTACTTCTGCCTCTGAGTGCTGGGATTAAAGGGGTGCATCACCATACCCAGCAATTTTCTTTTTTTTCTTAGAATTTCTATCCCTGCACATGTTGTCTGTCTATTCTTCATGCTTCACTCTTCCTATTACAGCCTTTAGCATATATTATGACTGTTTTAAAGTCTCATTCTGATCATTTCAACATCTATTTCATATCTGAACCCTTTATTGAGGCTTGCTCTGGGAATTCAAAACTTAAAAAAAATATATTTTTATTCATTTATTTGAGAGAGGGAAAGAGGCTGAGAGAGAAAGAAAGTGGTGTGCCAGGGCTTCCAGCCACTGCAAACGAACTCCAGATGCATGTGCCACCTTGTGCAGCTGGTTTATGTGAGTCCTGGGGAATCAAACCGATCGATGTCCTTTGGCTTTGCAGGCAAGTGCCTTAACCACTAAGCCATCTCTCCAGCCCTCAAAACTTTTTTTTTTAAGCCAGTCAGAGGTAGGATAATTGCTGTGAGTTTGAGGCCAGCCTGAGTCTACATAGTGAATTCCAGGGCAGCCCGGGCTAGAGTGAAACCTTGCTTTCTTAGGCTTGCCTACAAGGCTTAACAACATGGGTTCGATTCCCCAGGACCCATGTAAAGCCAGCTACACAAAGTGGCACATGCATCTAGAGCTCGTGGTGCACCCATTCTCTCTTATTCTCTTTCTCTCTGTCTTTCTCTCCCTCCTTGAAAATAAAGGAGTTGGAGCCGGGTGTGGTGGTGCACACCTTTAATCCCAGCACATGGGGGGCAGAGGTAGATGGGTCACCATGAGCTTGAGGCCACCTAGAGACTATAGTGAGGCCTGACCTCAAAAAATAAAAAAATTAGGGCTGGAGAGATGGCTTAGCGGTTAAGCGCTTGCCTGTGAAGCCTAAGGACCCCGGTTCGAGGCTCGGTTCCCCAGGTCCCACGTTAGCCAGATGCACAAGGGGGCGCACGCGTCTGGAGTTCGTTTGCAGAGGCTGGAAGCCCTGGCGCGCCCATTCCCTCTCTCTCCCTCTATCTGCCTTTCTCTCTGTGTCTGTCACTCTCAAATAAATAAATTTAAAAAAAAATAAAAAATAAATAAAAAAATTAAAAAGAAAAGAAACAGATGAGTCGAAAAAAGTAGCTTTATTATGAGGTCTTCATGCTTATCTAGCTAGAGGTAAGGCTGTTCCCCCGCCCCTCGTTTTTTGAGGCCTTGTCTCACTGTAGCCCAGGCTGACCTGAAATTCACTCTATAACCCAGGCTATCCTTGAATTCACAGTGATCCTTCTACCTTAGCCTTCCGAGTTCTGGGATTGCAGGCAGGAGCCACAGGCTGTGTTTCTTTCTTTCTTTCTTTCTTTTTTGGTTTTTTGAGGTAGGGTCTCACTCTGGCCCAGGCTGACCTGGAATTCACTATGGAGTCTCAGGGTGGCCTCGAACTCACGGCGATCCTCCTGCCTCTGCCTCCCGAAGGCTGTGTTTCTTGATGGCTGTGCCCAAAGGTGTCAGAAGGGTCAGTTTTCCTTTCGCCTCCTTGCCTTCTTTTACGCTATCTTTCCTGCTATCTTTGAATTTCCAGTCTTCTTTTTCCTGGAGTTTGAACCCAAGGTTTTATAGATGCTAACTAAAGGCACTATACCCTTAGTTCCCTTTTTCTTTTTTTAATTTTTACTTTTTAAGGAGGCTCTCACTGGGTTTCAGGTTGGCCCAAGCTATGTAGCCTTGTGATCCTTCTTGCCTCAGCCAAGTAGCTGACATTACAGTTGTGTGCCTCCATGCCCAACTTCAGATTTTCTAAAGAAGGTCCTGGGCATGTTTTGTACACGTGTGTTTCTCTGTTATTCAACAGGAGCCCTGTCAAGGTAGTGGGGGTGAGGGTTGGTGGAGAGAAAGAATTGTAGACTTTAATGATTCTCAGTCTTTCAATAAGCCTGTACTCCAGAGATGTGACCTTTACAAATGCTTTTCAGTTTTGCTTTGTTTGATTTTCCTCATTAGGTGAGCCAGGAAGGATAGAGGCAGTTATAGTCCAATATTTCCCTTCCCACAAGTCAGCTAGACTCTCATAAACCCCCCAGTTGGTGAGTACATTAGTTAGGGCTCTCTGGAGAAGCGGAACCGATAGAATGTATGTGTGTGTGTATGTATATACTATAAAAGGGGATTTATTGTATTGGCTTACGTGATAGTGGCTGAGTCATCCGGCAATGGCTGGCTGCACACTGGAGAGGCAGGGAACCAGGTAGCTCCCGGGTCCAAGAAGCAGGAAACCCGAGCAGGCCCAATCAGACATGGAAGGTCTAGAAGCTCCCCGGAGAGTCCCTAGTGTTGAGTTCAGGTTGAAAGGTCAAAGAAACTGGAGCCTGATAGCAGCAGTCATACACGCACTGGCTCGGAAAAGAGGGGGCTTGCGCACAGGCACACTGCCTTCCCCCAGCCCGGCATTCGGGGTGTCTCTCCGCCCTCCTCCGTTTCTATCCCACACGTCAGTCCTCCGTGGAGAACAACCTCACAGGCGTAGAGGGGGTCTCACTGGCTGTAGACATCTCAGGACCCAGGCACAGTTTTAGATGCTGATAAGTTACTCTTGAAGGAGATGCCCTGCCTGTATTTCACAATGACTGCTTTCTCCTTCCCCACTTGGAAACACAAGAGGATTTTCTTATCCTCATCTTCGTTGTAGACGAAACTCACACAAGTATGGGAAGAGGCTGGAGAGACGGCTTAGCGCCTAAGGCACTTGCCTGCCTGTGAAGCCTAAGGGCCCTGGTTCGATTCCCAAGTACCCATGTAAGCCAGATGCACAAGCTGGCACATACGTCTGCAGTTGCAGTGGCTGTAGGCCCTGGTGCACCATTCTTTATCTGCCTCTTGTCCCGCCTCTCCCCCTCTCTCTTTCTCTTAAATAAATAAATATTTAAAAAAATTTAAGTGTAGGAGGGTCCTTCTGAGACTGGGTCCCCATGATTTTTCTTTTTTTTTTTTCTCTCTTTTGTTCAAACTTCTTTATACTGAGCATTTACCACTTTGGCCTAAGTTTTCTTTGACAATTATAATTCCTACAGAGATTTCTAGTCTCTTAAATTGTAATCCTTTATCTTCTTTATCTTCCTATCTTGCAAATTTAAGGGGCAGTGGTTTACCTGGTGATCTCCTTGTCTATGATGGATGTAGGAAATACTATTATTTTCAGTGTATTAAGCTTTGCCCTAATTATAAGGACAGGAAAGATAATTTCCAAGCTCCTTATATTCAAGAACAAATACTTTTAAAAACACATTTTTATGTTTTTATTTATTTGAAAGAAAGAGGAAGATAGAATGCTAGGGCCTCCAGCCATTACAAACAAACTCCGGACACATGCACCACCTTGTGCATCTGGCTTATGTGGGTACTGGGGAACTGAACCTGGGTCCTTAGGCTTTGTAGGCAAGTGTCTTAATAACTAAGCAATCTCTCTAGCCCAGATACCTTTAAAAAAAAGTTTTTTTTGTTGTTTATTTTTATTTATTTGAGAGCGACAGAGAGACAAAGAGGCAGATAGAGAGAATGGGTGCATCAGGGCCTCTAGCCATCGCAAACGAACTCCAGATGCATGCATCACCTTGTGCATCTGGCTTACCTGGGTCTGGGGGAATTGAGCCTCGAACTGGGGTCCTTAGGCTTCACAGGCAAGAGCTTAACCAATAAGCCAGCTCTCCAGCCCCCAAATACATTTAAAAAAATATTTATTTACTAGAGGCAGAGAAAGAAAGAGAGAGAGAGAAAATGGGTGCACCAGGGCCTGTAGCCACTGCACGCGAACTCCACACACATATGCCACCTTGTGCATCTGGTTTACATGGGTACTGGGGAACCAAACTTGGGACATTAGCCTTTGTAGACAAGTGCCTTACCTGCTAAGCCATCTCTCCATCCCCAAATACCTTTTAAAAATATTTTTTAACCTACTTATTTGAGAAAGAAAGAGGCAGGCACACAGAGGGAAAGTATGTGTAAGGGTGTGCCAGGGCTTGCTGCCACTGAAACTGAACTCCAGACACATGCATCACTCTGTGCATCTGGCTTTACATGGGTACTGGGGAATCGAACCCAGGCCATCAGGCTTTGCAAATCAGCTCCTTCAACCCCTGAACCATCTCTCTAGCCCAAGAACAAATGCTTTTTTGAGACAGGTTTTACAGTAGACACTGATAAGAGAAGTTATATAATAGAAGTTATCCAACCATTATATGATACTGTCTCTTCATAAGTATTAAGGTTTGAATTTTTTAGAGTCCAATAAAGTATCTATATTAAGATTGATTGCCTTTTTAAGTCTCTTGTAATCTATAGATTTCTGCCTTCGTCACTTGTTTTCTTAAAATTCATTTGTTTGAAAAAAAACAATAAAGTTATTTATACTGTAACTTCCTCTCCCTTATGCACAGTAGATATATTATAAGACCTCTAGTGGATGCCTGAAATCACAAACAGTGCCAAGCCTAAATATACGACATTTTTTAAATTTATAAATTAGATATAGTAAAAAATTAGCAACAAAATAAATCATAATAATTCTAATATATAGTAATAAAATAAATGAACTCTCAAAATATTTTATTGTACTATAGCTTAGCAAACTCAGCATATGGTTTCATTTCTTTCATTATTATTGAGAACTTTAACCTTTCTACTTAAAGGAATACCTTTGCATGCAATTTTCTCGTTGGTATATTCCAGCATCACTGTTCTTCTGTTTTGGGACATTATTAAGTCAAAGCAGGGTAACTTGAACAAAACACAGTGATAATATAGCAGCTTATTTCTTCATGTTTGATTGTTTTTGTTGTTGTTTTTGTGGCAGGGTGTCGCTCTAGTCCAGGCTGACCTGGAACTCACTCTAGAGTCAGGCTGGTCTCGAACTGTCTGTCAGTGGTCCTCTTACCTCAGCCTTCCCAGTGCTGGGACTAAAGGCATGTGCCATCGTGCCTGGCCAACAGGACAGTTGATTTTCAAATGACCAGTGGTCAGGTAGCTTGCAGTATGGAGACACTGGTAGAAAAGATGACTCACTAAGACATCATGAGGTTGAGTCACACTATGCACAATCATATATAATTCAAACATATGAACTGCCAGGCGAGGTGGCACTTGCCTTTAATCCTAGCATCTGGGAGGCAGAGGTAGGCAGATCACTATGAGTTTGAGGCTGCCTTGAGACTACATAGTGAATTCCAGATTGGCCTGGGCTATAGTGAGACCCTACCTTGAAAAAGAAAAAAAAGAAAAAAAAAAGGTTTATTTCTGGAATGTGCCTTTTAATGCTGTCTGACTGTAGTTGATATCCAGTAGCTGAAATAGTGAAAACAAAACCAGAAGTAAGGGAGGGCTGGTGTACCGTAATGTGCTGAACTAGTGTGTCACATAGTCTGGATCTGCTGTTGGTTGCCCTTTGGTTTGACCAGCTCTTCTGGCTGTACATTTTCCATAGACTGATAAACAGGGAGAGGTTAGTCCAGATTCACATTTGACTTTTGCTCTGTTCTTCCATCAAGGGCCATATAATGTCTGACTCTCCTCAACAACAGCTAGCAGCAACTAATACTCAACACTTAGTCCAACTTTCTCATGCAGAGTGCTTCTAGAAGGAATTTCCCTTGTCTACTATTTGGTTACTTCAGGGTATAACTTAAATAGAGCCATTAGGATAGGTAACTTGATACCTTCTTTGACTTTTTTTTTTAATTTTTTTTGTTCATTTTGTATTTATTTATTTGAGAGCGGCAGACATAGAGAGAAAGACAGATAGAGGGAGAGAGAGAGAATGGGCGCGCCAGGGCTTCCAGCCACTGCAAACGAACTCCAGATGCGTGCGCCCCCTTGTGCATCTGGCTAACGTGGGACCTGGGGAACCGAGCCTCGAACCGGGGTCCTTAGGCTTCACAGGCAAGCGCTTAACCGCTAAGCCATCTCTCCAGCCCAGTTTTTTGTTTTTTGACATAGTGTCTCACTCTAGCCCAGGCTGACCTGGAATTCACTATTTCATTTTTGTAATGAGTTGGCTTAGTAGCATCCTATAGCAATTATGTTTTGATGGATTTTGTTTTTTAGTTTTACTATAAGCTTAGTAAGAAACATTAATATATTTCAATCCCTATAAAATTTCTAAACTGGAAAACAAAAATTTAAATTTTGTCTATTTATTTTCACTCTAGAAATATTATGGTTCATCTTGGAACATGAAATTGGAATCAAAGATATGAATGGCACTTTTCAGACACGAAAATAAAGGTATTCAAATAGACAGTAAATGTATGAACAGTTGTTGAACGACAAGTATCAGGAAAATGTCAATTAAGGCCATGACACAACACTACTATTTACTATCCACCTACCAGAATGACTAAGCTAAAAAAAATATATATATTTTTAAAAAGGTTCATGAGAAAGCTGAAGAGATGGCTCAGCAGTTAAGGTACTTGGCTACAGAGCCTAATGGCCAGAGTTCAGTTCCCCAGTGCTCACATAAAGCCAGTTGCACAAAGTGGTGCATGCATCTGGAGTTTGCAGTGGCTGGAGGCCCTGATGTGCTCATTCTCCTTCTGTCCATCTCTCTTCTATCTCTCTCTGCTTGCAAATAAATAGATAAATATATATATATACATATATATATATATATATATATATATTTAAATTCATGACAATGTAGAAAACAATCAGAATTCTCACCATATTGTCAATGTCAATGGGAATTGGTATAACCATTTTGGAAAGCTGTTTCAAACCATGTAGTAAAATTAGACATTTGTATATCTCATGCTCCAGCAATATTTTGGTCATACCCCAAAGAGAATTGCATACATATGTTCCCCAGAAGTCACAGATGGTTTGGAGCAATTACAATTCCCAGTAGCTATAAAGGGGAAACAATAGTAGAATAAATAAATTATCTAAAATCTACCCTAACAATATAGTGAAGGAGCCAGGAAGATGGCTTGGCGGATAAAGTGCTTATTGCGTAAGTATGAGGACTTGAGTTCGGATCCCCAGCACCCACATAAAAGCCAGGGGCAGTGGCGAACATCTATAGTCCCACTGGGGAGGCAGAGACAGGATCCCTAGCTGAATGGCTAAGTACTGGGTTCCGTGCTGGTGGAGAGCTAGGGAGATGGCTCAGCAGATAAGAGCTCTTGCCACTTAAGCATGAGGGCCACTCTGGCCAAAGACTGCCAAGTTTAACTTCCCAGAGCCCACATAACTGGGCATAGCCATGCATGTCTTAATCCCAGTTTTCTCACTGATGGATAGCAGCTCTGGGTTGAGGGGAAGACCCCACCTCAAGGATAAACATGAGTGACCAATAGGGTAAGAACACCTGACCTCTGTTCTTTACATACAAGCACATGGCATGTGCATCTACATTCACACCTTACACATATTCTACACATGCACACACATAACACACATGTGAAAAAAAATAAGGTGGAGAGTGAGGAAGACACCTGATGTTGACCTCTGACTTACACATACACACATTCATACATCCCCCCCACACACATGAACATATATTTACACCATGTATATACACATGCAAAATAAACCTAGCATACTGAATATTTACATTGTAGTCTGTTTATGCAAAGAGAATGAATGAACTATACATTCAAAAACATTAATAAGGGCAAGGAGATATGGCTTAGCTGTTAGAGGTGCTTGCGTATAAAGCCTCATGGCCTAGGTTCAAGTTGCCAGTACCCACATAAAGTCAGATGCACAAGGTGGTTCATGCATCTGGAGTTTGTTTGCAGTGGTAGGAGGCTCTGGTGTGCACGTTCCCCCTCTTTCTCTTTCTCTCTCACTGTTTTCAAATAAATAAATATTTTAAAACATTAATAAATCTCACCAACATAATATTGAAAAGAGAATGAGACAGGTTTAAAAATAGGCAAAATCAGGGCACACGCCTTTAATTCCAGCATTTAGGAGGCAGAGGTAGGGGGATTGCCATGAATTTGAGGTTACCCTGAGACTACATAGTAAATTCCAGGTCAACCTGCTCACAATGTGTCACTGGTGGAAAGATTTGGAACCACTAAGTTTGAGGCACAATTTTATCATGGCTTCAGTGTTTGGATATCAAATAAAATTGCTTTAAAACTATTCTAACAATTAAATATGCACAATTTATAAAAGCATTTAGTCTATTCATTTCATATGTGATCTGACAAGTTAGCTGTTGAAAAAGTCGTCTTTGGATAATAGTGATTTTGTGGGCTTTGAGGTGGATTCATGTTAACACATTTGATAACCTTTTATCTTTAATGCGCCTTTCTGGAATACCAGTCTGACCTCAATCTGAACAAAGCCTTCGTTGATGATGTTTGCAAGATGTAGGCTTGGTCATTTTCTCCGCCTCAATGTTTATTATTGAATGTTAATCAGATTCATCATTAAAGGTTTCATCTGCCACACAAACGCGTAATTGGCTATGTCTGAGTGACCATCTTTTGTCTTGAGCAGATTGCTAAAACTGCTTTAAGCATCATTAGACTAAAATGACGACCATATTAATTTGTCTTTTACTTGTTTTCCAACAGATTAGACCTTATTATTATGCAAACACACTATGTAGAACCGTCCTAGAAAAAGCTTGTTAATTTCTCTTAATTTGCAGACCTTTATGCCAAAGTATATATGACATTATTGCTAATTGCTTATTAAACATCCATTTTTTTGTATAGTATAGAGCACCATTCAGAAGCTGGGAGTTAAAAGTAGTCCAAAAATGAGCTGTTTGTAAACCAAGCAATACTCTTTCATTTTATCATCCACTTTTATTGATGCAGTGGTATGGAGGGAAAAAAGGCTAAGTATATTACTTGCACTTACATCTTGGTTTTCGCCTCAAATGAATCAATAATATAAATAGAAAATACTTGTAAAAGTATAGTTTTATTTAAATACATTTATTAGATTCACATTTTCAGTAGGTACCTTTATTAAAATCACATGTGCTTACCCTTTTCTGATAGGGCCCTTAGAACTTTATTTTTTAAATAGTCATTTAAGGTTTGAATTGTCCAAATGAGTTAGTGACATCTTTCTTGTTCTATTTCTTTTATTGTGACTAGGCAAGTTTGGTGGGAATATAATGCGCAAAATTGGCTGTCATTTGTGGTCTGACAATTCCAGCATAATTGGTTTAAGCAAGATGGGCTTCATGCTGATCTCCAGGATGTACTTGGTAATCTGTCTGTGCCTGGAGCTGAGACTTGGCCACAGATGAAGTTATTGCAGCCTTTGCAATGAAATCCTCATCCAGTGCGTTCAGGTGGGTTTAGCTCTATAATCTGGCTTCAAAGTTTTGAGTAGACAGATTTAGATGTTTATCCTTCTTATTTCCTGACCAGTGAGTTTTAGGGAATTTTATTTATGATTTTATGTTTTCCAAGGCACCAAATCCTCTCAGGTTTAAAATACTATATAGATAAGCTTTGGTCAAGCATCTTATAAATAAAGTAGTATTATAGGTTGTAAAATTATTTCTATCCATCTAAAATTGAAAATATTCACTCTGGTAGAATTTTTTTTTTTTTTTACAGTATCTGAACCAAATGTTTCTACAATTCTATCAAACATAAATGGCTTATCCAGTAGCTGAGTAGTATCCTAAGTGGGTTTAGTTATTCAAGCGCCAAAAGAACTCACTGGGAGTTGAAAAATGACACATTAAATTTGATGAAATGCCATCTATTTAGAAAAGATTTTAAGTATAAGTATAGCCTAAATAAGATACCACTCCTAAATAAGATGTGGTGTCACTTGCCTTTAATCCCAGCACTTGGGAGGCAGAGGCAGGAGGATTGCCTTGAGTTCAAGGCCACCCTGAGACTATATAGTGAAATCCAGGTCAGCCTGGACTAGAGCAAAACCCTATCTCGAAAAAACAAAAGCCAAACAAAGAAAAGAAACAACAACAAAAACCCCCAAACACTCCAATAAAGTTAAATTGCCAGTTTTCTTTTTCATTACTGGGAGTCATGAACCTAGGACTTCATGCATACTAGGCAAGTGCTCTACCTGAGCTGTATTCCTAGGTCAAACTTATCAGTTTTCTCTCAATTCTATTTTTATTTTTGCATACATTTGTCTTTAGACTATGCTTTTCCATTTTGACTATCTTGCCTTGCCTTGAACTCATCTCCTTTGTGGAGCTTCTTAATCTTTTTGTTTGTTTGTTTTGTTTTGTTTTTTTGAGGTAGGGTCTCACTCTGGCCCAGGCTGACCTGGAATTCTCTATGTAGTCTCAGGGTGGCCTTGAACTCATGGTGATCCTCCTACCTCTGCCTCCCAAGTGCTGGGATTAAAGGCGTGCTCCACCACACCTGGATGAGCTTCTTGATCTTGAGGCCACATTCATCCCTCACTTTTCTGACAGTGCTTGCTATCTATTCTACACATTTAACCAATTAATCATCCAGCATTTTCTATTTGATTTTTAACTGGCAGTGGTGTTTTACTCCCCTCGAGGTCTAACCTTCAGAAATAGTAACTTTAAGATTGGGTAGATGATCAATTGATTATGTGATAGATATAGGTAGAGAGATACTCAACAATTGCTTATCAAAGTGAGTTATGGATTCCTTCCACTCCCCCAGAATCTTTTCTGTGCTTCAGTATCTCTAAATTAGCTACACCTCAAGTCACTTAACATTCCTGGCCTTTGTTTTCTCCTTCTCCTTCTCCTTCTCCTCCTCCTCCTTCTCCTCTTCTTTCTTCTTCTTCTCCCTCTTCTTCTCCTTTTCCTTCTCCTCCTCCTCCTTCTTTTTTAAAAAAAGAGAATTCAATGTGTTACCCAGGCTCATGTGGAACTACTGGGCTCAAGCCATCCTCATTATATAGGCACATGCCACTACACCCAGATTTTGCTACTTAGTATAATTTTCTAGGGCTGGGAAGATAGCTCAGTGGGGGGAAACACTTGCCACTTAAGCATGAGAACCCGAGTTTGGATTCCCCAGAACCCACATAAAAAAAATCTGGAATAGGACTGGAGAGATGGCTCAGAGGTCAAAGGTGCTTACTTGCAAAGCCAGAACATTACCTGTACTCCCAGCACTGGAGAGGCAGAGACAGGGGTCTCTGGCATTCTGATCTAGCTGAATTAGTGAGCTTCACGTTCAGCAAGGGACCCTGTTTACAAAAGAAGCGATATGTTGGGGAGTGATTGAGGAAGCATCCTGATGTCAAACTCTGGCCTCTACATGCATGTGAGTGTACACGCACATGTGTACACATACACACAGACACACACACACATAACTATGCACACATACACCACATACAAAAAGACAAAATAATTCTCTCAAGTATAAATGCCAATCTGGTATAGGAGGAGGTGTGTATGCACTGTGTGCTCAGTGCTTTAGTATAATTTTGATTGACCCTAATACTCACTTATTAATTTTTCATATAACATTTAGCAGACAACCAGTGGATATTGACAGTCTGATCTTTTAAAATCTGATTTCTAGCGGGAAACATTTCTTTAGTTTGCTTTCAAAGTAGGATGAATTAATTCTTCCACCTAGTTAATGGAGAGATAGCACAGTGAAATAATATCAGTGTGCTTTGGACGAGGGGGTGTGTGGACCACACATTTTCTAGCATTCAAGTTTATAGATGGCTAGACATAGCTTACTTTTCTATAGAAGAAAATGAATTTCTTTGACTTCTCTGAGTTAAAGACACTTTGATGAGAACTAAGTTTATATCTATTCTAGGCACTAAATTTCACAAGCAACAAAAACCTAGGAAGAATACAAGGAGTGGGGCTGGGAAGATGGCACAGCAATTAAAGGTGCTTGCTTTGCAAAGCCTGCCGGGCCAGGTTTCGTTTCCAATTCACTCATGTGACTTAGGAAACAAAAAGCACCGGGCATTCATTTGCAAAGGCAATAGGCCTTGGTATGTGCAGGCGCGCGTGCACACACACACACACACTCACACCTCACATGTGCAGCTATAAAGTAAGAAATTTAAAAAGACTGTACGAGGGCTTGAGAGATGGCTTCATGGTTAAGGTGTTTGACTGCAAAGCCTAAGGACACAGGTCTGATGCCCTAGTACCCACGTAATGCAGATGTACAAGATGGCACACATGTCTGGAGTTTGCTTGCAGTGGTTGGAGGCTCTAGAGCTCCCATTCTCTCTCTGTCTGCTTCTTCCTCTCTCTCTTTCTAAATAAATAAATAAATAATTTTTTAAAAATGTTTTTATTTATTTATTTGACAGTGACAGTCAGAGAGAAAGAGGCAGATAGAGAGAGAGAATGGGTGCGCCAGGGCCTCTAGCCGCTGCAAACGAACTCCAGCCACATGCGCCCCCTTGTGCATCTGGCTAACGTGGGTCCTGGGGAATCAAGCCTTGAACCGGGGTCCTTAGGCTTCACAGGCAAGAGTTTAACTGCTAAGCCATCTCTCCAGCCCTAATTTTTTAAAAATATACGAAAAAGGGGCTGGAGAGATGGCTTAGCAGTTAAGGCACTTGCCTGCAAAGCCAGATGACCTTGGTTCAATTCCCCAGGACCCATGTAAGCCAGATGCACAAGGTGGCACATGCATCTAGAGTTCGTTTGCAGTGGCTGGAGGCCCTGGCACGCCCATTCTCTGTCTGTCTTTCTCTCTATGCCTCTCTCTGTCTCTCAACTAAATAAAATAAAATAAAATTTAAAATAATAGCAACAAAAAAAATATGAAAAGGTCAAATCCTCATTCTAAGCCCCACTGTGCATTTAGATGTGAATTGCACCAAGCATAAATGGAAACTGTCACCAGAATGCAGAAACAAGGAAGTTAGACTAAAAAGTGTACCTATTGCTTCAGATTAACTAGGTGAAATTGTTATTGTTTATTCTTTTTACCTACAAAATAGCTATTTCAAATGGCTAAGCTTAATCGTATATATTAACATACATGGCCAAGGTTCCTATCAAGAGCTACCTTGCTGTTCCACTGGGGCAGAGCTGTAGGTCAGTTGACTTGCCTCAAAATACAGTCAAGTTTTGTTCACTTTTTTTTTCTAGCATTACTACCAATTTATCACATTATTTTCATGGTTCGTATATTGCATCACTGTTTACATCATTATTCGAATCATCCTAGATCTCAGCAGAGCTTGACTCCTGGCCTGTATTTATCCCTCTTAGTCTTTTGCTTGACACAGAATACTGCATTAGGAGTTTTAAAATCAGATGGCCAGTTGTAGCTTTATCTCTGCAATCCCTTTAGAGTCTGGCTAAGAACTGTGTGTAGAACACTGACTCCTTCATGCATGGCTTCTGTGAATCCAGAAGGTGGGTTTCATATGTTTGCTTCTTTACTAGTAAACCTAAGTTTATGTTTCTTCTGCTTCTTCGTTTACAAATTATCTCCTCTTCTTTCACACCGCTAATCCAGATATAGAATTGGACCCCATTCCAAAATTTAAGAAAAAGAGGGGTGTAGGGAGATGCCTCCATGGATAAAGCGCTCGTGCAAGTGTAAGACTCAAGTTCAGGTTCCCAGCACCTGTGTAAATGCTGAGTGGGTGGGGAGGCCCACCTGTAAAGCCCAGGACGAGGAGGTAGAGACATGGAACCCCCTGGACAAGCACGCTAGCTAAGATTAGCTGAATCAGCAAGTTCTAGGTTCACATGAAAGACCTTGCCTTGATAAATGAAGAGGAGAACAATTGAGGAAGACACCTAATGTCAACTTCTGGCCTCCACATGCACACACACACCACATACATACTCATACATATGTGCATGAACACACACCACATACACATGCCAAAAAAAAACTAAAGCTGGGAAATATTTTTTAAAAATTATGAGGAAGCCAGGGGTGGTGGCACATGCTTTTAATTCTAACACTTGGGAGTCTGAGGTAGGAATATTGCTGTGACCCTGCCTCAAGAAAACAATATGAGAAGGAACTATCAGAGGAAAGAGAATAAAAATTACAAATAAATACCTAGAACCTTACATAAGAAATTTTATATGTAACAGAACTTAATATCAGTTGGAAAGAAGAAAATTTAAATAGGAATTTATATGTCAAGCTAAAAAACATTTTCACTCCTTCAGGGAGCTTCAGGAACCCCAAAGGTTGCTAACAATCCCTTTCCTTCCTTTCTGTTCCATTTTTCTTTGTTCTCCTAATCCTCAAAGTCCTAATGATTTTTTTTTTCTTTTTCTTTTTTTTTTTTTTTTTGATGTAGGGTCTTACTCTAGCTCAGACTGACCTGGAACTTGATCTGTAGTCTCAGGCTGGTCTCGAACTCACAGCGATCCTCCCACCTCTGCCTCCCAAATGCTGGGATTAAAAATGCACACTACGACACCTGGGCTCCATTTTTTTTTTCATTATTTCATACATTTATTTTCTCCCTTCAACCATAGTAATATGATATCCAAATTTTGTCTTAAGTGGTGGATCTGTAAACACAGGCTTATCCATCCCACTTATAGGCAAGACAAATGCTACTTCTTGAAATGGTCCCACCATGGACCCTCTGGTCATCCAACCCAAGTTGCCCCCCTGCCTGGCTTTATCTTCAGTATAGTGTGTGGCCACTTCACTGAATCTCATTCCAGACTTTATCATGGCCTCCATGATTTTGCCATGTTTTTCACATAGACTATGTCTGACTTTTATTGCATTGCTAATAACTTTTGGGCCCCGAGCCGCCTTGTCAGTGCTGTTACTCCCAGATACTCCACCCTCTAAACCCCCCTTTCCAGAGTTACTTTTCCCTTTGGGTGGCATCTTCTACACTTGCTGTTCCTGGCCTCCATCTTTTTTTTTTTTTTTTTGAGGTAGGATCTTGCTATATAGCTCAGGCTGACCTGGAATTCACTATGTAGTCTCAAGCTGGCCTTGAACTCAGGGCTATCCTCCTATCTCTGCCAAATGCTGGAATTAAAGACATGTGCTACCATTCCTGGCTCATTTTACATTTTTAAGATAGGGTTTCACTAAGTTGTCCAGGGTGGCCTTGAAATTCTACCTCAACTTCCTGACTAATTAGGATTGCAGACCTATCTTTAAAAAAAAAATCCAAAATAATTAACCAGGTATGGTTGTATGCCTTTAATCTCAGCACTCAGGAGGCAGAAGAAGGCAGGTGATATACCACTAAGCTATCCCCCCAGCCTGAAATTTTTTTTTTTTTTAATTTGAGAGCGACAGACACAGAGAGAAAGACAGATAGAGGGAGAGAGAGAGAATGGGCGCGCCAGGGCTTTCAGCCTCTGCAAACGAACTCCAGACGCGTGCGCCCCCTTGTGCATCTGGCTTATGTGGGACCTGGGGAACCGAGCCTCGAACCGGGGTCCTTAGGCTTCACAGGCAAGCGCTTAACTGCTAAGCCATCTCTCCAGCCCCAAGCCTGAAATTTTGTATAGTTTCATTTGTGTATTAATATATCTTTGCCTTCCTGGATTAAAATTTAGGGCCATGTGGTCCTAAGCAAAAAGTCAGGATGTATTAAAAGCCTCTAAAAGCACTGATAAAATTAAGAACTAAACAGCAGGGCAGACATTGTAGTTGTAATGGTTTGTATTGTTTGTCAACTTGATAGGATATAGAATCACTTCTGAGGGATTATCTCCATTAGGATAGATTGGGTGTGCCTGGGAGTGATTGGCCTTGATTAAATTAATTAAGGTGAGAAGATCTAGCTTTCCTGTGCGCAGCACCATCATATGGGCTGAGATCCTGCAGCAGATAAGGAGAACTTGCTGACCATTAGTGTTTATTTCTCTCTGCTTCCTCTGTGCTGATGTGATAATGTGATACTACTTTGAGGACATTCCAGATAAAGAACTCAAACACATACACACACACACACACACACACACTCCCCCCACCTCTCTCTGTCTTAAATTGAAGAGGACATGAATAAATGTCCAAATGAAATCCAAAAGGTCAGAAAACAAACATCTGAAATAAATCAATCAAAACTTAATGAAATTCTAAAAGGACATGAAAAAAACAACTGAATGAACTCTTAGAGGACACATGCACAAAATATTAGCTAAATGAAATGAGCAAGTTAAACCAAGATAGGAAGGTAAAGCTCAATAAAGAAAATGCCAAAGGTGGGGGGGGCGGGGGACATGGAAGTGAAAAAACTCAAATAAAAAGCTTCCAGGAAAGCCTTACCAACATAATAGACCACAATGCAGGGCAGAATATAAGGACTTAAGGAATACATGAATACACCAGGGAGCCCAAATCTGTCACAAGTTCATAACCACATGAGTAGAATATGACAGAAATGTGGGACATCTTATAAAAAACCAAATGTGGAGCTGGGTGTGGTGGCACACACCTTTAATCCCAGCACTCGGGAGGCAGAGGTAGTAGAATCACTGTGAGTTCGAGGCCACCCTGAGACTACATAGTGAATTCCAGGTCAGCCTGGGCTAGAGTGAGACCCTACCTCAAAAAACAAAAACAAAAACAAAAAAACAAAACAAATGTGTATATTATGGGCATACAGGAAGCAGGAGAACTCCAGGTCAGTGACCTAGAAAAGATTTTAAATAAAATTTTAGAATAAATTTCCCCAAGTCTAGGGGAAGAGATACCTATCCAGGTACAAGAAGCATGCAGAACACTAAGTAGACAGGCCCATAGAAGAAATTTGCCACATCACATTTCAGTCAGAACAATGTTAGCCGGTGTGGTGGCACACGCCTTTAATCCCAGCACCTGGGAGGCAGAGGTAGGAGGATCACCAAGAGTTCGAGGCCACCCTGAGACTACATAGTTAATTTCAGGTTAGCCTGTACCAGAGTGAGACCCTACCTTGAAAAACCAAAAACAACAACAACAACAACAAAAAAAAAAAAAAACAGCGAATAGTGAGAATGAAGAAAAGTTACTGAAAGCTGCAAGAAAGAATCATCTTGTCACATACAAAGGAAAGCCCATCAGAATATTAGTCAATTTTCCAGCAGAAACCCTAAAAGCCAGAAATGCCTGGAATAATGTACGTTAGATATTGAAAGCCCCCATAGATGCTAACCTAAACTATGATACCTAGAAAAATTATCTCTTGTAATTGAAGGAGTGGGGGGAAATCTGCCTATGATAAAAACAGGCTAAAGGGATTTCTGAGTACTAAGCTAGTCCTATAGAAGATGCTGGATGGAATACTTGGTGTTGAAGAGAAGAATAAAGAGATTCAAGAGGCTACAGGAAGAACAAAAAAAAAGCATGAGCAAAACTAGTACTGTTGTTAAACAAATGAAAACACCAAACTTCACAAAATCCTCAACATGATAGGGCTTTACTCATGCTCTTATATAATAACTTTGAACATTACTGGTCTCTCCTCTCCAATCAAAAGACACAAATCAACAGGCTGAATGAACAAAGATCTATCCTTTTTCTGTCTTCAAGAAACTTAACTCACTGTCAAAGACAGAAACTACCTTAGTATAAAAGGATGGGGGGGAAAAAGGTATTCCAAGAGCTGAAGAGATGGGTTAGCAATTAATGTTCTTGTCTGTGAAGCCCAAGGACACAAGTTCAATTTCCCAGAACCCACATAAGCCAGATGTACTTAGTGGCACATACATCTGGAGGTTGTCTGCAGTGGCTTAAAGCCCTGGCAGGCCCATTCTCTTCCTCTCCCTCTCTATTTGTTTCTCATAAATAAATATATTAAAAAAATAATATTCTAAGCAAAAACAGATGCTCCTAATTTTATAAAACAAAATATATGAGACATAATGTCAAAGATAAATCAGAATACAATAATAGTGAGTTATTTAAATACCCCCCATAACTACTAGGTAATCTAGAAAGAAAATAAACAGAAGAACAATGAAGTTAAATGACACCCTGGAGCAAATGTAACAGACATTTACAAACCATTGTTTCCAAACATGACAGAATACACCACCTTCTCAGCAGTCCATGAGACCTCCTCTAAAATAATTCACATATTAGGATACAAAACAAGTTTCAACAAATTTAGGAAAACTGAAATAATTCCTTGTATTCTACCTGACCACAATCCAATGAGGCCAGAAATTGACAACAAGAGAGACAAAGATAAAATGCACAGATGGTCGGATATTGAACCACACACTAGTGAACAATCGAAGGCTCTCAGAAGAAATCAAGAAGGGAATCAAAACAATTATAGAAATGAAAGGAAACACAACACACCAAAACCTACAATGAAGACAGTCCTCAGAGGCAAATTTGGAGTTAGTTCTAAAGACCTACAGTGCAAATAGATCTCAAATGAATAACTTAATGATGCACTTTAAGGCTGTGGAAGAACGGGACCAAATCAATCCCCATTCCAAACATTTTAAGCAGGAAGAAATAATCAAAATCATGGGGGGGAAATCAATGAAATAGAAGCAAAAAAAAAATTTTTTTTAAATACTTGAAGTAGAGTTGGTTCTTTGATAATACAAACAAAACTGATAAACAACTAGCCAAAGTAACCAAAAGAAAGAGATGACTCAAATCAATAAAATTAGAGATGAGAGGGAGACATAAGAAATACCAATGAGATGGAAGGACTATTAAGGACATAGTTTAGAAAGGTATATCCTACCAAGTGAAAAACTAAAAAGAAATGAATGAATTGATAGAAATATCTGATCTACCAAAATTCCACTGAGATAAGACAAGGAATTTAAAGAGATCTATAACAAGTAATGACTTCAGGAGTAATTATTAAAAATCTCCCAATCCATAAGTGTCCAGGTCCAGATGGATTCACTGCAGATTTCTGCTATAGGCAAGCCCAACAGACTGGCCTTTTTTTTAATGAGAGAAAGACAGAGAGAAAAAATTGGCATGCCAAAGTCTCCAGCCACTGTAACAGAACTCCAGAGGCATGTGCCACCTTGTGGGCATGTGTGACCTTGTGTATGTATTACCTTTTGCATCTGGCTTAAGTGGGACCTGGGGAGTCAAACATAGGTCCTTGGGCTTTTCAGGCAAGTGCCTTAAGCGCTAAGGCAGCTCTCCAGCCTTCACTGTAGATTTCTTTCAAATCTAAATACATTATCTGAAACCACTTGCTTCACAAGTTGTCTCATAAAATTTAAAAGAAGGCAATGCTCTCTGATTCCTTGTGTGAAGCCAGGGTCACCCAGTATGGGTCTGGGGCAATGCAGAACAAAGCAGAACAATTGATGGCAGGGGTCAGGAGAGCCAGCACATTCAGTGCCCATGGAAGCAACCACTGCTTTGGCCCCGGCCATCTGCCTGGCATAGGTAAAATAACCTGCACACAACCCATGCAATGCTTGGGCCCTTCCATTTACAAATCGTTTTTCCAAAATAATGCCTCTTCTAATACCACAAGTCACCACAGCAAAATACCAACCCAAACATGGGGCTCAGTCCTCTAGAGGAAGCCACTTTTTCCTCTGGCCACACCTACTACATCACAGAGGGGCAGAGTAACTGGAGGGACTCCACCCAATATTATGGACTGTGACTGACAGGGAGTTCATTAGTCCACCCGAGGGCAGAGGAGGAGGGGACGTGCCGTGGGTTGAGGGGACTCACTGGAAGAAGCTAAGTTGGAGAGGTGTTGCTGGAGCCATAGAACTGCTCTTGGACAACAGTTGTCATACAGCAGGTAGAACCTAAAACGGGAAAAGCCTTAGTCCTCAGGACAACCTAAGCCAAAATGAGTTCTCCAGGGAAAAGCTACCAGGCAATGAGAGCCAGAAGATTGACATGTTCTGTGAGCCATCAGGTACGGAAGAGCCAGAGCGCCGGGCCAGCTAGTAGGGATTCATGGACAGCCAAAGACTTTAAGCTCCTCAGGACTGCCCTAGCCGAGAGGGGACTGGGTGATTCCCAGACCACCCAGGCCTGTCCCCCAACTACTGTAGAACATAAAGTAGAGAAACCCAGTTGTCTTCCAAGGCTTGCAAGTGCTGCCAGAGAATGCCAGACCCCTGGCCCCAAAAGGCTGCCGTCTACAACAACAGCCCAAGAATTAAAGACTGGCCAAGAGAAACAACTGGACTCAGGGAAGATAGGTGGAAGTCACAGGAGAAGTTCCCTTCCTAAAAAGCTGGCCTGTTTGGAACCTGTCCATCTTGATTCCAAAACATCAGAGGAGTTCCAGGTGACAGGCAAGGCGATGAGGTTGCTTGAAAAGATGAGCTCGCACATGCAGAGAAGTCAACAGCCGGCCTGTTTGGAAACTGTCCATCTTGACTCAAAAACATCAGAGGAGTTCCAGGTGACAGGCAAGGCCATGAGGTTGCATGAAAAGACAAGATCGCACATGCGGAGAAGTCAACAGCCCGAAGTCACCGGCCAGAAAGGCAAGCCAAAGAAGGCCGGAGGCAAAAATCATCAGAAGGAAGTGTGGAAGGACCAGAGAGAGGACGACGGCGACACGGGAAAGAGTGGCTGGCCACGATTCAGCTCCAAAAAGACAAACTTCACCCCTGACCTCCAGGAACAGGTGCTGATGGGCACCAAGATACAACTACAACCCAGGAAGCCACCGCAGGCAACCCGTCCAATGTCACTCGTGTGTGGGGAGCAGTTGGGAAATCTGCAGCCCCCAGAAAGAAAGCACCTGGAGCAAGAGAGCCAAGGCAAGGACATTAAGTCCCCAGCCCCTGAGCTGGGGTCACAGGGAAAAGGGAGGCTGCTGAGCAGGAGAAGCAGCCAGGCAACAGGAAGCTCAGCAACGGAACCCCAGTCAAGGATGCACCCCGGCATGTACGCAAGGAAGCTAGTGGCCCTGGCTCCAGAGAACAAGAGACACTCAGTGACTGGGAGCCCATCAGCCAAGAGTAAACACCAGATCTCGGAAGGCAGGTTGGATATGATAATCAGGGGCACCACCATCGTCCTGGCAGAGCGGAACCACTTTGATCGCTGCAGGAGATACAAAGAGTATGCCAATCCCAGGGCCACCCAGCAGTCAAGTCTGGGTGAGTTCACCAGCACCCGCACCACGCAGTAATATGGGAACTCCAGGGTCAGAGATGCAAGTCACAGGCAGACAGCCAGGCCTGTACATCCTGGGGCCACAGCAGTCGCCAACATGACCCCCCGACGGGAGCGCACAGTCTGCCTCTGCAGTCCAACCCGCATCTGGTATGGTGGTTGACAACATCCTGGCCCACACCATCTCCAGAGCCCAACTATGCGCTGCGTGCCGATCCCCTTCTCAGGCGAAGGCTGGGGACTCTGTCCCTGTACTGATGAAAAGTCCAAATCGTATTGTTGGTGTCATCTGCTCCGAATTTGTCTCCAGGTCCTGAAAGTCAAGGGCCAAGCAACTGAACCTGAGACCGGGCTGAGTCAACAGAACAGGGGACCCAAAGCCGTACCCAGCAAGAGCTCTGAGGCAAGAGCTTCGGGAACGTTTATTACAATAGCTCTGTGTACAAGGTTCACGCAGAGGTTATGCAGATAACTGCTTAAACAAAACAAAGGAGATGACAACCTCGCTATCTCAGAAGCAGGAGCCATTCTGGCCAGCTTGAGGCTGAAGATGAATATTAGACCTTCCTAATAGCAGGAGAGTAGACACCACAAACTCTTCCCAGGGTTCCAAGATCAGACACAGATGTCTTTCTAAAAATACAGTGGCAGCAGAATTACAGTGTTCTGCAAGCAGGATGCTTTGACAACAGAACTGTCAATAAGATGTGCAAATAAAGCAGTTACTGTGAAGAATGGCTCGTTTCCTGTTTGATTGTCACTGGTGTGTGTTGGGTTTGATTACGTAGCTCGTGGCCCCTCTTTCAGAAAGACAAACATAAGTCATGTTTGTGTGGTGCACGTTACCTGCTCTGTAGGAAGCATCAACGAACGGAGTCAATGTCTTAGAGAGGATGCTAGGTTCCCAGCGGATGGAGATTTGGGCATTAATGCCTCCTGGAGGCAGAGTATTGTCAGGGGCGCACTCATGGCTATTATAGCCAGTTTCCCCATGCCAGTGTGAGGCACACTCTCCTGTTCCTGTTGTCCACCTTACGTGGGTCGGGGTGATGTCCACCCTCTGCTCATGCCATCGTTTTTCCCTGCCATCATGGATCTTTCCCCTCGAGCCTCTAAGTCAAAATAAACCTTTTTCGCCACAAGCTGCTCTTCGTGGGGTGATTTCCCCCAGCAATGCGAACCTGACTGCCCCACTCTCAGTACCACCTTACACCTATGTGCTAACATCTTGTATTGCAGACTGGCCACAGAAACAGGCAGGAAGCAGCAGACAGACCCTCCCGGGGCTGGCCTTCTATTATAAAGTCCCCATTGCCCAAATAGTATCTGGTTCCTCAAGGGGGGCTTCAGTCACCATAAGAATAGGAGTGATGGCTGAGGACTCAATGTAGACAGTTTCAAATGTCAGAGGGAAACCGAAGCCAAGGTCAATGCTATGTGACAAGATGCAGAGTACCCAAGGATTCAGACTGGAGCCAGTTGCCATCACTGTGGATTAACATCTGCACTTCCTTGGTGAGAGTCAATTTAAATTTGGGTCCAAATCATGAGAAAGAGTTGCCAGCCCAGGGGATGGGGACCACTCTCTCTGTGCTTCCTGGATACCACCTTAGTGTAGGCTGTTGTTTCCCAGTGTCCAGACGAGCTGTGACGGTATTGTAGTCACCTTAACATTGCTGAGACCAAACCCCTGACCACAAGCAGCTGACAGGAGGACAGGGTTCGCTCTGGCTTACAGTTTGGAAGGGAAGCTTCAGCAGGGCAGGAGTAGAGGGGAGAGCCGAGGCTGGGCAACACCTCTTGCCACAGCAGCTGGCAGAATGCAACAACTGTGAACTGACATCTGACAAAGGGAAACCAGGGCTGGCACATGCCTGTGCCCACACACAGCAGCCACACCCCTCCAGCAGGGCTGCTCCTTCCAAACTGTCACCCGCTGGGGACCGAGTATTCAGAATATGAGCTCATGGGGGACGTGATTTAAACAACCACTGGCATTTCTCAAACTGTGAGTGAAATGTATCATTCCCCCCTTGTTTTTAATGTCATGTGTTCTGTCACAGCAGGGGGAAGCTCACTTATCTCCCAGCTGACATGCCTCTTGTCTTCCCAAACACTCCTTTGCTCACTTTGTTTACCCTGTCTTAATCTATCCCCCGTCTCCTGCAGTAGCAGGACAGCTCCTTGAGAGCTGGAACTTGCTTCTTTCCTTGCTGTTCTATCCCCAGTGCTCAGAACATACTAGGGAACACCAAATCATTCCGAAGCAAATCTCAGCATGGGTGCGTGCTCCCACCACACTGAGATCTAGAGTAATTCCTGATCCGTGGCTTTGAAGCCATGGGCACTTTCATCAGTGTGGTCAGCTTTTCCAAGCAGGTCCTGAGGCTCTGCACAGCACAGTCTCCATTGACACTGTATAGTGTCTGAGGCTATGCAGAGCGAAGAAATGGAATGGATGACCATGGCCTGGATTGCCAGCATAGGGGAGCTTTTCAGGGACCCCAGAAATCCTCACTGCCTTGTCTCTGGCCTTCTGCCTGCCACAGAGAACCTGCCACACACTCAAGCCATGCCTGTGTCCTGTACAGAGATTTCCTTTCCTAGTACAAAGTGTCATAGGGTCCACAGACCATACCCAATATGGGGCTCAGCCTGAGTCACAGTCATCTTTTGCTTGGCCACACCCACTAGCCACAGAGGAGGGTGGCATAAACCCCAAAAGGCCAACAGAAAACATCACATGTCTTCATCCATCACTCTTTCATTACTTTCTCAGACAGGGTGTTTGACTGAGCAGGCAGCTCACCAAATCAGTTAGACTAGATTGCCAGCTAGTCCAACACCTTCCTGTCCCCACCTGCTCAGCACAGGGATTGCAGCTTCCCCAGTGCCATGACACCTGGCTTTTAAGAGTGTTCTAAAGCTGCAAGGCCAGGTCCCTGAGCCTGTGAGGCAAGTCTTCACCAATGGTGACTCTTCCTCTGAGTCCCTTCCTTCCAGCTTGTCCCTCTTCTATAATTTTGACAATTTTATGTATGAAGTAAATGTATTTAGATCATAACCTCCTTGACTAGCTGTACTTTCTCTACAACTCTGACTCTTTTCTCTGCCCACTCCCACTTTCCAACAGGTACCTCTATGATTTTTTAATTGATTATGACTTTTTTGCTCTAACACTGTCAGGTGCTGGTCATGTTTCCATCAGGTTATACCCTCATAATGTCTGTCTTCCACCAAATCCATTAGGGCTCTCCTCAGTAACTCTGTTGAGAATCTGTTGTGTTTTACAGAAAGCAGTGAATATCAGGTCATTTCTATGCAATGCAACCATGCAGAAGTTCTCAGGACATGGGCATACCAGCAAGCCTCTCACACAAAGTGCTTCTAGCTCAGTCCAGGCAAAGCTCTTCTTCACCCTTATAAACCAAACCTCACAGTCCATAGTTCTTACTGCATTCATGTGTTTCAACTCTGACCAGAACAGCCCACCAAGCTGTATTTACAGCTCTGCAAGCCATCTCTTAGGCCAAAGTTTCAAATCCTTCCACATTCCTCTTGAAAATCAGCTCCAAAAAGCCAAAAGCCACACAGTCAGGTTTCTAGCAGCAATGACCCCACAACTCAGTACCAGTTTTACTGTTGCAATCAGATTCTCTTTGCTGGTAAGAAAAAAAAAAGTACATGACCAAGAGCAGTGTGTGGAAGAAAAGGGTTTATTTTGGCTTACAGGCTTGAGGTGAAGCTCCATGCTGGCAGGGGAAAATGATGACATGAGCAGAGGGTGGACATCATCTCCTGGCCTAATTTAGGTGGACAATAGCACCAGAAGAGTGTGCCAAGCAATGGCAAGGGGAATCTGGTTATAACACTGTTAGGCCCACCCCCAACAATACATCACCTCCAGAAAGCTCCCAGTTCCCAACTTACCACCAGCTGGGGATCTAGCACTCAGAACGACTCAGTTTATTGGGGACACCTGAACCAAACCACCAAACTGGCTAACACCCATACCAAACTAGGAAATTGACATTAGTATCAGGTATGTGTATAGTTCTGTGAGGTTTGTTTTTTACCCTGTAGTATCATGTAACCATCACCATGACAATAAACACACAGAATTATTCCATTCTATAAAGAATAGTAATAACAGTAATAATATTACTATATTAGGCTTAACATTATAGTAATAATACTATAAATAATATATTGCTAATATTATTATCCCTTATACTATCTGTTCATAGTCATGCCTAAATCATTTCCTGCCAGTTTTATAACTTTTAAAGACCACTAATATTTCAACACATTTATAGTTTTGTCATTTCAAGGGTGTTATATTAGTAGAATTACATGGAGTGTGTTTTAGTGGCGGTTCTTCAGGCAGACAAAACCAGTAACACATGCTATATAGTATTTGTATTGTATGTATACACTACTCGTTAAATATGTACATTATTGGAGATACATATCCATATACATGCACACATGTATATGTGTGTGTATATATAAGCATGTATCTGTGTGTGGGTGTATGTATATGAGAGACACTGATTTATTAGTTCAGCTTATGTGTACTGAAAGCTCAATGTGGCTTTTGTGCTATATGGTTATTGCAACATTTTTATTAATATTTTTAGTTAGCATACAAATTAATGGGTTTTACCAGTAGTGGTAATCTGTAATTATAACACTTGGGAACCTGAGACAGATGAGTTACAAATAGCTTCAGGACAGCCTGGCCTATATAATGAGTTACAAGCCAAAGGTACATAGCAAAATCATGTCTCAGAAAAACAAAAACAAAAACCCAAACAATAAGATGTGATCAATGGGGCTTAATTTGCATTTCTCTAATGGCTCCAAGTGGGGAGCATATTTCATTGGTAGATAAGAACTGTGCATCATTATGGATTACAACGTGATGTTTTAGTACATTTACACATTGTTGAGCAATGTTATTCATCTCAATAATATTTCTTCATAAAGAGAACATTCACAATCCCCTCTTCCAGCTGCCAGGGTTATGGGATACAGTCCTGCTCGCCGTAACCCTCCTCTGTGTGATAGAACACCAACACGCATGCCTTGTATCTGGCTGTGACTTTGCATCCCTTAAGCAGCTCTCCCCATTTCCTCACCCCAACCCCTGGTAATCTCTGTTCTGCCACTAGCCCTATGAGCTCAGCTGATTTGGATTCCACAAATGAGGGAATCGTGTGATACCTCTCTATTTATGTCTGGCTTTATATCACTCCACATAATGCTTGTCAGTTTCATTCATGTTACAATTGATGACAGAACTCTGACCTTATCATTGCTGAATAATATTCCATTTTACAGGATAGGTTTTCATTGTCCATTTATTCATAAATGGAAACCTCGATGCCATATCTTCATTATTGGGTACAATGCTGCAATAAACATGAAAGTCATTTCCTTTACATATCTACCAACTGTTGGGATGGCTGAAACGTATGTAGCTCTATTTTGAGAGAAGGTCTTATTGTAGCTCTGGCTGAGCTGGAATTCACTATGTAGTCTCAGGCTGGCCTTGAACTCACAGCAGTCTTCCTACTTCTGCCCCCTGAGTACTGAGATTAAAGGCTCCATAGAGAGGGAGAAGAGACATGAATATGGGCACAAAAGGGCCTCTATCCACTGCAAATGAACTCCAGACACATCCACCACCTTGTGTATCTGGCTTTAGGTGGGTACTGGGGAATCAAATCTTGGTCCTCAGGCTTTGCAGGTAAGTTCCTTAACTGCTGAGCCATCTGCAGCCCTTTTTGTTTTTTAACTTCATTTTTCTTTACCGCTGAGTAGAACTCCATTGTATAAATGTGCCACATCTTCATTATCCACTCATCAGTTGAGAGACATCTAGGCTGGTTCCATTTCCCAGCTATTATAAATTCAGCAGCAATAAACATGGTTGAGCACGTACTTCTAAGGAAATGAGATGATTCCTTCAGATATATGCCTAGGAGTGCTATAGCTGGGTCATATGGTAGATCAATCTTTAGCTGTTTTAGGAACCTCCACACTGATTTCCACAATGGCTGGACCAGATTGCATTCCCACCAGCTGTGTAGAAGGGTTCCTCTTTTTCCACATCCCCGCCAACATTTATGATCATTTGTTTTCAGGATGGTGGCCAATCTGACAGGAGTGAGATAGAATCTCAATGTAGTTTTAATCTGCATTTCCCTGATGACTAGTGACGTAGAACATTTTTTTAGATGCTTATATGCCATTCGTATTTCTTCCTTTGAGAATGCTCCATTTAGCTCCATAGCCCATTTTTTAATTGGCTTGTTTGATTCCTTATTATTTAACTTTTTGAGTTCTTTGTATATCCTAGATATTAATCCTCTATCAGATATATAGCTGGCGAAGATTTTTTTCCCATTCTGTAGGTTGCCTCTTTGCTTTTTTCACTGTGTCCTTTGCAGTGCAAAATCTTTGTAATTTCATGAGGTCCCAGTGATTAATCTGTGGTTTTATTGCCTGAGCAATTGGGGTTGTATTCAGAAAGTCTTTGCCAAGACCAATATGTTGAATGTTTTCCCCTACTTTTTCCTCTAGCAGTTTCAGAGTCTCAGGTCTGATGTTAAGGTCTTTAATCCATTTGGACTTAATTCTTGTGCATGGCGAGAGAGAAGAATCTATTTTCATCCTTCTGCAGATATATATCCAGTTTTCCCAACACCATTTGCTGAAGAGGCTGTCTTTTCTCCAATGAGTATTTTTGTCATTTTTATCTAATATCAGGTGGCTATAGCTACTTGGGATTACATCTGGGTCCTCTATTCTGTTCCACTGATCTACATGTCTGCTTTTGTGCCAGTACCATGCTGTTTTTGTTATTATGGCTCTGTAGTATAGGTTAAAATCAGGTATAGTGATACCACCAGCCTTATTTTTGTTGCTCAGTATTATTTTAGATATTCGAGGTATTTTGTGACTCCAAATGGATTTTTGTATTGTTTTTTCTATTTCCATGAAGAATGCTTTTGGGATTTTGATAGGGATTTTTAAAAATGTGTATATTGCTTTAAGATTGCCATTTTCACAATATTGATTCTTCCAATCCAGGAACAAGGGATGTTTCTCCACTTTCTAGTGTCTTCTGCAATTTCTCGCTTGAGTGTTTTAAAGTTCTCATTGTAGAGATTCTTTACTTCCTTGGTTAGGTTTATTCCAAGATACTTTATTTTTTTTTTGATGCAATTGTGAATGGGAGTGATTCTCTGATTTCATCCTCTGTGTGTTTGTTGTTAGCATATATGAAGCCTACTGATTTCTGTGTATTTATTTTGTATCCTGCTACATGGCTATAGGTTTTTATCAGCTCTAACAGTTTGCTAGTAGAGGTTTTAGGGTCCTTTATGTATAGAATCATGTCAACTGCAAATAATGATAACTTGATCTCTTCCTTTCCAATTTGTATCCCTTTTATGTGTGTCTCTTGCCTTATTGCTATGGCTAAGACTTCCAAAACTATATTAAATAAAAGTGGGGACAGTAGGCACCCTTGTCTTGTTCCTGATTTTAGTGGAAAAGCTTCCAGTTTTCCCCCATTTAGTAATATGTTGCCGTAGGCTTGTCATAAATAGCTTTTAGTATATTGAGATATGTTCCTTCTATTCCCAGTCTCTGTAGGACTTTTATCATGAAGGGATGTTGGATTTTGTCAAATGCTTTCTCTGCGTCCAATGAGATGATCATGTGATTTTTGTCCTTCAACCCGTTTATATAATGTAGTACATTTATAGATTTGTGTATATTGAACCATCCCTGCATCTCTGGGATAAAGCCTACTTGGTCAGGGTGAATGATCTTTTTGATATACTCTTGTATTCTGTTTGCCAATATTTTGTTGAGAATTTTTGCATCTATGTTCATGAGGGAGATTGGTCTGTAATTTTCTTTTTTTGTTCTATCTTTGCCTGGTTTTGCTATCAGGGTGATGCTGGCCTCATAGAAGGAGTTTGGTAGAATTCCTTCTTTTTCTATTTCCTGGAAAAGCTTAAGAAACAATGGTGTTAGCTATTACTTGAAGGTTTGGTAAAATTCAGCAGTGAATCCATCTGGGCCTGGGCTTTTTTTAGTTGGGAGATTATTGATAACTGTTTGGATCCCTATGCTTGTTATAGGTCTATTTAAGTGATTAATCTCATCTTGATTTAATTTAGGTAGGTCATATAAATCAAGGAAATCATCCATTTATTTCAGATTTTCATACTTTGTGGAGTATATGCTTTTATAGTATGTCCCTATGATTTTTTGAATTTCTCTGGAATCTGTTGTGATGTTACCTTTTTCATCTCTGATTTTATTAATTTGTGTTTCTTCTCTCTTTCTTTTGGTCAGATTTGCTAAGGGTTTATCAATCTTGTTTATCCTTTCAAAGAACCAGCTCTTTGTTTTCATTAATTCTTTGGATTGTTTTTTTTTTTTTTTGTTGTTTGTTTGTTTCTATTTCATTAATTTCTGCCCTAATCTTTATTATTTCTTCCTGTCTACTGATTTTTGGTTTGCCTTGTTCTTCTTTTTCTATGGCTTTAAAGTGAAGCATTAGGTTGTTTACTTGTGACCGTTCTAATTTCTTTTTTTTTTTTTTTTAATTTTTTGGTTCATTCTTACTTATTTAATTGAGAGGGACAGAGCGAAAGAGAGAGAGAGGGAGAGAGAGAGAGAGAGAGAGAGAGAATGGGTGCGCCAGGGCTTCCAGCCACTGCAAACAAACTCCAGACGCTGTGCCCCCTTGTGCATCTGGCTAATTTGAGTCCTGGGGAATCGAGCCTCGAACCGGGGTCCTTTGGCTTCACAGGCAAGCGCTTAACCGCTAAGCCATCTCTCCAGCCCCATTCTAATTTCTTAATATAGGCACTTAAGGCTATAAATTTACCTCTTAGAACTGCCTTCATTGTGTCTCAGAGATTTTGATATGTTGTGTTCTCATTATCGTTTGACTGTATAAATTTTTTGATTTCCTTCTTGATTTCTTCATTGACCCATTCATCATTTAGTAGGGTATTGTTTAGTTTCCATGATTTTGTGTATGCTCTATTGCCTTTCTTGCTACTGATTTGTAGTTTAATTCCATTGTGGTCAGATAGAATGCAAGGAATTATGTCAATTTTCCTGAATTTGTTAAGATTTGCTTTGTGTCCTAATATATGGTCTATTTTAGAGAATGTTCCATGTGCTGCTGAAAAGAATGTATATTCTGCAGCCTTTGGATGAAATGTCCTGTATATATCTGTTATGTCCATTCCTTCTATGACCTCATTTAGTCCAGATGCCTCTCTGTTTATTTTTTTCCAGGATGACCTGCCAATTGATGAGAGTGGGTTATTAAAGTCACCCACCACCACTGTGTTTGGTGTTATCTGTGACCTTAGTTCTAATAGTGTTTGTTTGATGAATTTGGGAGCCCCCATGTTAGGTGCATATATGTTTAGGATTGTAATGTCCTCCTGTTGAAGTGTGCCCTTAAAAAATATAATATGACCTTCCTTATCTTTCTTGACCAACGTTGGACTGAAGTCTACCTTGCCAGATATTAGGATAGCAACTCCTGCTTGTTTTCTAGGCCCATTTGCTTGAAACACCATTTTCCAACCTTTCACCCTAAGATAATGTCTATCCTTTGTATAAAGGTGAGTTTCTTGGAGACAACAAATTGTAGGATCCTGCTTTTTAACCCAAATCTATGTCTTTTGGTTGGGGCATTGAGGCTGTTGATATTAAGAGATATTATTGAAAGGTGTGTATTTATGTTTGCCTTTTTTTTTTTTTGTGGTTCCAGTTCTACCTTTGCTTTGTTGTGTTAACTAGTATTTGAGTATTGCTTGTTTTTTCCATGTTCCTTACATGTGTGCTTTTCCTTTTCTTCAGCATTGAGGATCCTATCAAGTATTTTCTTTAGAGCTGGTTTTGTCTTCAAATACTCCTTTAACTTGCTTTTGTCATGGAATGTCCTTATTTCTCCATCTATTTGAATGGATAGCTTTGCAGGATAAAGTAACCTTGGTTGACAGTTGTTATCTTTCAGAACTTGGAATATATCACTCCAAGCCCTTCTGGCTTTTAAAGTTTGTGTTGAATAATCTGCTGTAATCCTGATGGGCTTGCCTTTGTAGGTAACTTGATTTTTCTCTATAACCCCTTTCAATATTTTTTCCTTGGTTTTGTGTTTGGTAGTTTGATTATAATATGACGAGGAGAGGTTCTTTCCAGGTTTTGTCTGGCTGGGGTTCTAAAGGCTTCCTGTATCTGCATTGGCACCTCTTTCCCAATTTGGGGGAAGTTTTCTTCTATGATTTTGTTGAAGACGCCTACTATGCCTTTGGTGTGAAATTTTTCTCCTTCTACTATGCCCTGAATTCTTATATTTGATCTTTTCATAGTGTCCTGAATATCTTGAAATTCCCACTCATACTTTTCTGTAAGTTTGTCTTTCTCTTTGTTGGACTGTATTAGATCTGCCACCTGGTCTTCTAGCTTAGATATTCTGTCCTCTCCTTCATCCATTCTACTAGTGAGATTTTCTACAGAGTTTTTTATTTCATTAACTGTGTTCTTCATTGCTAGTAATTCTGACTGGTTTTTATTTATTATTTCTATTTCCTTATTTATGTCTTGTATTGCCTTCTTTATTTCATTAAATTGGTGTCTTGCATCTTCTTTGATTTCCTCTTTGATTCCTTTGATTTCCTCTTTGATTCCTTTGATTTGTTCTTTGACTTCTTTGAACAACATGTTTATAATCATTCTTTTGAAATATTTCTCAGGCATTTCCTCTAACTCATTCTCACTGGAGGTCATTTCTGATGCATTAATACTTTTAGATGGATTTATATTGTCTTGCTTTTTAGTGTTTCTTGTGTTATAATGTATATATTTTTGCATCTTGGATTAAGTTAATGCTTGGATTTTCTAGCTAGCTGGGTATTCTTAGCTGTATCAATTGATTTGATGTTATATATCTTCAGGGTAGGAGTTTAATGTGTTAGGTGTGGCTCTTAAGACTCTCAGAGTATCCACAAAGGTGTTCCTAGGGGTTGAGTTTCCCTGCTATGGGAGTATTCAAGTTGGCTGAGTGGAATAAAATACAGGTAGATTCTAAAATTTAACTAAACACTGTACATATTCAATCAAAGTCAGCACCAAGTATTTATGCAAGAGTAGTTATTATAACAACCAGATCCTCTAGCAACAAAGAGGTTAAGATTTCTGGTCTGTTGAGGGATCCAAGTCAGCTTGTGACCAAGTAAGAACCTTCCCGGGTGCAATCTCAGTTACCTGTTTGGATGATTTTGGTCTCAGTCAAGTTGCTGGCTGGGTCATTGGGCTGCTGTTATGATTTCTGGAGCTGGGCACTGGCTTTTCCTGCGTGGCAAACCGAGCCTGGCAACTGTGGCCCTGCAGATTGGCACCCCTGCTGCTGGAACTGCCACTGCTGCTCCTGAAGCTACCGTTGCTGGATCTGTCGCCACTGCTGCTAAAGTTGCCACTGCTGGGTCCACTGCTGCTGCTGCTGCTGCTGCTGCTTTAGCTGCCACTGCTGGATCTTCCGCTGCTGCTGGATCTGTGATTGCTGCCTCTGAAGCTGCTGCTGCTGGATCTGCTGCTGCTGCCACTACTGGATCTGCCGCCTCTGGGGCCGCTGCTGCTGGTTCCGGAGCTGCTGATGTTGCTGCCAGACCCTGCTACTGCTTGGGTCCCGCTGTTTGCTCAAGTTGGCGTGGCTGGGTCCCGGGACCACTGCTCTGTTCGCTGTAGCTGGGCTCAGGTGGTGGGGGAGGAGAGGGAGCCGCAGCTGCTCTGGTTGTCTCGCTGTTCCACGTGTTCTTCTACCTCGCAGTCTGCTCCTCCGTGGCTCACTGCCGCTCTCCCTTCATGTTTCTTGAGTTGCAGAGAGCAACGGTGTGAGTGGAAGCTCCCCTTACCTGGCTTTTCCTGCGGCTGGAGCCAAGCCTGGCGGATGCTCTGGATCTCTTCTACTTCTCCAGTGCCATTTCAATTTCCTATACACCTCACTTTTTAGTAAAAGTGTGTATTTTGCTGAGTTTTTTCTGTCTTTTTCCCCTCTAGGCTACTTTGGCGTGGTACCTAAGCCGCCATCTTCCCTTTTTGTTTTTTACATCTTCAGTAAGCTCTATGCTGTTTTCTATAGTGGCTGCACTAATTTTCATTCCTGCCAAAATTGTATAAAGGTTCCTTTCCTGCACATCCTTGACAACACCTCCTTGTGGTTTTCATTTGATTGCCCAAGTATGGAATGATGTTGAGTGCTTTTCGTGTAACTGTTTATTTTTGTGTCTTCTGGAAAGTATGTATTGAGGTTTTTGCCTGTTTGAAATGAAGACTTCCATTTGTTTGTCCCACCCTGTTGATTGTTTCTTTGTTGTGTAGAAACATTTTAGTTTGATATGAATAATCCACTTGTCTATTTCCTTTTGTTGTCTGCACCTTTGACATCATATACAACAATTATTTCCTCAGACTAATGCCATAGAACTTCTCCCTTATTTTCTTCTAGAAGGTTTGACAATTTCAGGTGTTAGATTTAACTCCTCAATAAATTTTGATTTTTTTTCTTCAGTACTGAGGATAAACCCAGGGACTCATGCTTGAGGGGCAAACACTCTATCACTGAGCTACATGCTGTCTCTGAGTTCATTTTTGCAGGACGTATGAAGCAAGGATCTTTCACCCTTTGCAAGCTCATAAACATCACTATTGAGCAGCGTGTTCATGCCCCATTATGTATTCTTACTTAGTCTCAGACGAAAATCAACAGCGACTACAATGCATGGATTTCTCTTCGGGATACTTATTCTGTCCCATTGCTCAGTGTGTCTTTTAGCATGCCAGGACCATGCCATTTAGATTACTAAAGCTTCATAATATCACTTAAACTCAGGAGCAGGAGCATAATGCTTTATTCCTTTCCCTCAAAATAGTTTGAGTTATTCCAGGTCTTTTGTGAGTATATCTGAATTTTAGGATTGACTTCTATTTCTGTGAAAATTATCATTGATAGTCTTGGGAGGTGGCTCAGCAGTTAAAGACACTTGATTGAAAGCCTGATGGCCTGTGTTAAGTCCTCCAGCTGCCAGATAGAGCCAGATGCACAAAGTGGCACATGTATCTGTAATTCCTTTGCAGTAGCAAGAGGTCCTTTCATGCCCATTCATTCTGTCTCTCTTCCCAAATAAGTAAATAAAAATATTGTCATTGAAATTTTAATAGGGATTGCATTAATCTGCACATTACTTTTGAGTGATAATAACCTTTTTTTTTTTTTTTTTTTTTTGCTTTTTCCAGGTAGGGTCTCACTCTAGGTCAGGACGACCTGAAATTTACTCTATAGCCTCAGGGTGGCCTCAAACTCATGGAAATCCTCTTACCTCTGCCTCTCGAGTGCTGGGATTAAAGGTGTGCGCCACCAAACCTGGCTGAACATGTTAATAGTGCTAATTTTTCTAGCTTATTAACATGGGGGAATCTGTCCATTGGCTTGTGTTGTCTTCAGTTTCTTCTACCAGTGTTTTCATTTTTAGTGTGCAAGATACCTCACTTGCTGGCCTGTACTTATTCCTCATCTAATCCATTATTTCCATAATGAAAGCTTTTATCTGCCCAAGGTGAGGGAAAACAGTAGGTCAGTAAAGTACTTGTTGTGCATGCATGAGGATCTGAATTCAGATCCCCAGGAGCCTGAATAAAAGCTGGGCATGGCAGCAGGTGCTGGTAACCCCAGCACCAGCGAGGTGAAGACAGGGCAACCCTGGGGTCCACTGCATGGGCACTCTAGCTTCCTAATCAGTAGAACTCGAGGTTTGGCAGAGTCCTTGACTCAAGCAATGAATGTAGAGCAACTGAGAAAGGATCTCCACAAGAGCACACGTGTACTCACATGCACCTACACACATGCATATACGCACACACACAAAGAAAAACTTGATGACCTGTCCCTGGACTATGATCTCAGTATTTGATTGTTTACCATTTTCTTTTCTTTTTCTTTTTCGAGGTAGGGTCTCATTCTAGCTCAGGCTGAGCTGGAATTCACTCTGTAGTGCCAGTGCATGTTTCCTATTTTCTTGACAGCACCCAGTAAATGGCTGGTATACAGAGAGTACTTGATACCTGTCAAGTAAATTAACATAAAAATCAGCAAGTCAGTCAGGCATGGTGGCGCATGCCTTTAATCCCTGTATTCCAGAGGCAGAGGTAGGAGTATTGCCCTGAGTTCAAGGCCAGACTGAGAATACATAGTGAATTCTAGGTCAGCCTGGACTAGAGTGAGTACCTACCCCTTGAAAAAAAAATCAGCAAGTTGCACAATGATTTATAACATTAATATATTAGTATGCTGGTAACAAGTTGAAATTTATTTGGTAATCATTCCACCTGTTGTTAAAGTGATTTGTCTTATAAGTACATAAATGACATTCTTCTTCGGACAAATCCATTTGCAACATCTTTTTAAATTGTCAGATTGTATTTAATTCCTCTGATATTTAAAAACCTGATCATGAAGTCGGGTGTGGTGGTGCATACCTTTAATTCCAGTTCATGAAACCAGGTAGAGGTAGGAGGATCACTGTTGGTTCGAGGCCAGCCTAAAACTACATAGTGAACTTCTAGGTCAGCCTGGGCTAGAGCGAGATCATACTTCTAGAAAACCAAAAACTATATAAAAATAAAACATAAAATAAAAACAACAACAACAATAACAACAAAAAAAAAACCTGAACACACACAACTGTTATGTGTGAATTAAACCTGAAGAGCAAGCTTCCCCAGGGCCTGCAAATCACTCCAACAATATTTGCAAGAAACGGATGTATCAATCGCTGGATGTCCTTTCCACAGGGAACATGAGGTTGTGGAAAGCCCGGGAGTCTTCTCGAGTTCACTGAGGAGTGTTACAACACATGCCATGTTCTCTCTTTTCCAGGACTCCCAAAGGCCTTCTCAGACGAATAAAGGAGAATCCTGGAGCTCATGTAGCCTCTGCAGCTCCCGAAGAGAACCCAGACCAGGTCCTTTGGGGCCTCATACCTTTGATCGGCCGCACAGACACTCCAGCTGCCAGACTTCGAGAGGACCATTTCCTACTTGAAACAGTGAAGCTTTCCCAAAAGCTCAGGTGCCCCCTGACTACATGCCACAAGGCTGGCAGGGGCCCAGGCCAGACTGGCCCGTTTCTTCTTCAAAGGCTCCCCATTCAGGCATGACTGGGAGCATCCAGAGCCTGTGTTCACGCTGAGCTGGGGCCTCCTGGGGACTGAGGGTGGGGTGCAAGTTGAAATGTATGATGACGCTAAGCTGGGGTCTCCCATGGCTTGGGCGTGCAAGTTGAGATGTACGCTCACATTGAGCTGGGGTCTCCAGTGGTCTGGGCGAGTAAGCTCACACTGAGTTGGGGTCTCCCAAGGTCTGGGCGAGCAAGTTAAGATGTATGTTCACACTGAGCTGGGGTCTTCTGTGGTCTGGGTGTGCAAGTTGAGACGTATGTTCACACTGAGCTGGGGTCTCCCGAGATCGAGGCGTGCAAGTTGAGATGTATGCTCACACTGAGCTGGGGTCTCCCGTGGTCTGGCGTGCAACTTGAGATGCATGGTCCGCAGGAACTTAATGCTCTTATGGTCTGGGGATGCAGGCTGGGCGACATTGATGCTCCTGCTGTATTGGGGTTTCCTGTGGGCTGATGCAGTCAGGTTGGGCTGCCTCCTACCCTAGAATTGCAGTCTTTTAGGGTCAGGGAGAAGAGGTCAGGCTGCCAGTCCCGAGTCTGAGCTGTCTGCTCGCTCTGTAATGGAGTATCTTGCGATCAGGGCGCAGGCTGTCCTCCCTGCAGAGGGCGCCTGTGCTTTGGGGGCACAAGTGGAGCTACAAGCTGCCTCTGTGCCGGGATTTCCCGTGGGCTGCACATGCAGGTCGGGCGGCCTGTTACCATTTAAGGGAAATGGTGGTGTCTGGACCCTGGTCAGGCTGCCGACCTACAACCACTGCGCGAGAGTCTTCTCCGGCTCTTCTGGTCCACGTGCAGGTCGGCAGCCTGCTCCGCCTCGGCGGTGTAGCTTCCTTTGCGCGCAGGAGTCCGCTGAGGTCGTCTTTGGGCCAGCGTGAGAGACCAGAGTGCCTACTGCAGCCCTGCTGGGGTCTACGTGACGCGGGGGCCGTGTGTGGATCCCAGGCTGCCTGCTCTTACTGGGCAGAAGTCGATCGTACTGCTTTGGCCCTGGGGTACAGACTAGGCCCTTGTTTCTACAGCTCTGGGATGGGGCATCTACGTGCTGGCTGTTTGCGTGGGCCAGAGCGCACAGGGCTGAGTGCCCACTGGCACCTCCCTGGGGTCTTGGCCGTCACTGTGGGCTGGGCCGTGCAAGTCAGAATGCATGCTCCTACCATGCTGTTCTCTTGGTGACCTGTTATGGCTTGGGCGCTCAGGTCAAACCACCTCATCTTGCATGCTGGAGTTTCATGTGGGCCAGGTGCCTATCCCGGACTAGACTGCCCGCTTAGCTTGACCAGCGTCTCCCATGAGCCAGGTACGCAGGCTGCACTGTGCGATCTCCCCTCGCTAGGGTCTCAATTACCTGTGTGCACCAGGGAACCCAGGCTGGACTGGCTTTGGTCTCTGCTGCACTGGGGCCTGGCTGGAGTCTCCCAGACCTCATAGCTTCCCACTTATCATGTGAGTTGGATATTATTTGAGCTTCTGGTAGGAAATTGCAGCCCGATCTTTGGACTGCCCTGCTCATCAAATCTCCTCAGTCAAGCGCTCTGGCCCGGCTCAGCCCACCTCACTTCTCTTCAAGAGTTAATGGATTGGCCCTGGCGCTACCCTGGCTGCTGCTTACAGTCTACTGGACTGCGCCTCTGAGCTGCATCTTTTCTCCTTTGTTGAAGCTGCGGAAAAGCTCTGCCTCGTGGGCTTTGGCTGAGAACGCACATTCCTGGGCCTCATAACTCCTCAGCAGTCTTGGTGAACTTCCCAAGCTCAGCATCTGGGGTGTGTCTGTCTCTTCTCCTTGCCATTTCTCTTAGTTCACACATTCACTTTCCATGACAGCTACAGTCACCCCACCTGCTCTTCTCCCCACTTGATAAGGGGTGCTACATTGCCTTCACTGGCTGCTTGGATTTGGGCTCAATTTCCTTCTTACCCCTTAAGACATGTCCATAGAGGTGATCAATTTGTTGTTTCTGAAGCCTAAAAGTGGAGAGATCCCTCCTTCTGTGTCCCCAACACCAATGCAAGGGTGCTTCCACCCCTTCTCGCTTCCTCAGGCTGGTGATGGTTTTTACTCAGCTTTTCTGGTAATGGTTTGGTCCATTTCAGCAACCTCCTCTATCTGCCCTGTGACTTGTAGCTGTTGGCCCTTTTCAATATGCTTGCTGGCATCTCTAAGATCCTTTTATCTGGGTCTCCGCTTATGTCGATGACGCAGGTTGTATGTTTTTTGACAGCAAGTCCAAAGAAGAAGACCACTGGGAAGGGGAGCGTGTGCAGCCTCCCTTCCTCGAGAGTTTGTCAGAGGCACTTCCAAGGCCGGTACACTCACTGCTGAGAACCGAGCGCTAGACCCAGGGTCCCGCACTCACCAGCACACCTTGAACTCAGGGAGGACGTCTCTGCTTCCCACTCTGTGGTCGTCAACCCGAGTGGGCTGCGCCTGATTAGCTTTCAGGTCGCCCAACCCCCTTCTGCTGCCTGGGTAAGTAAGTGGTCGAGGCGGTCCGCGAGGTCTGGCTATTCAGTCTCTGGGGCTTACACAACAATGCAGTGTTCTGCTTTGCATGGGTTTGGAGCTCAGCTCCAGAGAATTCATTTCTACTTCAGGGGGTCCTGGGAATCTGGTCTTCGCCCTTCCCGGGTCCTACCGTGTAATAAGTTGTCTCTTGTTCTTCTCTCTGAAGGGAAACACTTCTACAACTTAGCTATCCACCGGTACATGCCCCTACCTCCGATGGCCATGGCCCTCCTTTGCCTGGATTTAGAGACTAATGGACTCACTGGACAGTAACCGTCTATAACATTGTGTGCTGTCCCTATAAGTCCCCAGACTCTCTGTGATTTAGTGGTTGTGGAGAGAGCAAACATGTCAGTTCCTCGGGCTGAGCCCCGCATTGGGGGCGGTCTTTGGCCCCCTGACTTTGGGTTTCCAAAAAGCAGCATCTCTGAAAACCACATGTCGCGGAGGGACAGAAGCACAGCCCGGGTGGCATGCAGGGCATTTCCCTGTGGCTGGCACGAGGCCAGGCACAAGGCAGTGAGGACTCTCGGGGTCCACGGCTCCCCATGCTGGCTTGGCTCCCCTGGCCATCACCTCCATTCTCTTCCTCTTCACAGCCTCACATCTTCAGAACGGGGCCATGAAGGCTGTACTGAAAGTGTACTGCTGATGAAATTGCCTGTGCCTTCAAGCCAAGGATTAGGAGTAACTCTCTCAATAGAGTGTGAGCACAGAAGCATGTGAAGAGGAATTAGCCGAGCATCGTCCTTTATCACATACTGTGTTCTAAGCACTGGGGATCGAGCAGCCATGAAGGTGGCAAGACCCACTTTTCATGGAATTATTGTATTAGCCTGGGAGGTATTATATTAGGCTAGGTGATAGACACACAGAGACAAACTGAACAAAGAAGTATTTGAGAAGAGAGAAGGCTAAACGACATAAGCCCTCCCAGGGTCACATTAACCTGTGGGGGCCAGAGCTCCTGGCTGCACTGCCTGCTCTCTTTGAGCTCTGACGTTTTGAGGTCCAGATCTTGCAGGCCAGGCTACTCACTCCTGTTTGGCTGGCATTTTGGTGACCTGTTGTGGCTATGAGCGCATGCAGATGAAACCACCTTGATCTTCTCTCATGGGGGATTCTTGTGGGCGAGGCCCAAAGGTTGAGGGTGGCTTACCAGCTCCTCCTTGTCTGGGGTCTTCTGTGAGCCCAGCACACTGACTGAAGTGTGCGATCCTCACAGTCATGTATGTGGATCAGGGTGCCCGAGATGACCGTCTTCTCCCACTGTCCAGGGGTCACTTGTGGGCCTGGACATGCTGGCCTGTCTGTTGCACTGGGATCTCCCTGGCCCGATGGTGCTCATTTCATGGCATGGGGTTGGCATTACTTGACCTTCCCACAGGGAAATGCAGCCTGGCCTTTCCATGTGCCACTGTTACAGGCCATTGTCAGCTGCACGTTCCCACTCTGCCAGCGTTCCTGGGCACCCCTGATTATGGGACTTCACTTGCCCTGTCTTGATCTGGTGCTTGCAGTTCGCCGGGTGGGTGGCTCCTCCTAGGTGTGTCTCTGCGGTTCTTCTGAGCCAGCATCTCTGGTTTCCCTTGGTTTAAGCTGGGGTACGACTCTGCTTGGTGGCCTTCGGCTGAGGTCTTCAACACCTGACCTCCGTTCCCCCTCGGCAGCCTTGGTCTGTTTTCGCCACAGCATCTGGCTGGGGGACGCTCTGCTCTGGACAGGTCTCTTTTTTTCGAGAAGTCTTCCTAATGGCTGCACTTCCCCAACTATCCCTTCCACCCACCTGCTATGGGATCTGTTGCCTGGACCGGCTGCTTGTATTTTAGGTCCGTCTTCATGCCCATTCACCCATGTTCCCTAGGGTCAGCGATTTCTACCTTCTTTCTGGGATCTAACTTTGGCCTGCCTCTTATTCCTGTGCGCCCGCCTCCTCTGCCATGGTCCCTCCACCCCTCCTTTCAACATTGTTTGCCTTCAAGAACCCCCTTTTGCTCTCTGCCTGCCTGATGACTTGTGAATTTTCATCACGTTGCCTCTGCCAGCTTTCTTTGCTAAACGACCACTGCCTCGCCTTGACCTGGCCCTTTCTGCAGGTCTTAATAGCTTAATCTGGACACTTTTTTTGAGTATTGCAAAAAGGCAGACCATTGAGGAGTGAAACTTCCCCATTGAGGTCCACATATCTCCCTTCCTCTGGCAAACAGTTCCTCTGAGGTGGTCTTCAATATCTGAATTGTCGTTGCTGAGAGTGAACCCAAGGACGCAGGCTTCCTCCTGGGGGGAAGGAGACCCAAGGAGGTTTTTCGCCACTGCTTCATGCCTGCATGCTTCCGTCCGCAGGCTCCCATGTGAGATTGCACGTGTGCAAGCAAGGGGCATCATTTCCCTATTTTGAGACAAGGACTCGTTTTTGTATCCAAACCTGCGTTCTCCCTCCTCTCTCTCCTGAGTGCTGGGACTGGAAATGTGCACCAAGATGCCTGGCCGGATGTTTAGTTCCTTCCTCTCATAAATAGTTCCTCAGCGGTGGGCTTCAATACCTGATTGTCGTTGCTGAGAGTGAACCACTAGGGGCATTAGGCTGGCACTCCCCAGCTGACCTTGCAATCCAAGGAGGACGTTTTTGTTCGTCGTGTGAGTGGACTACGTATGGCCAGCCTGAGGATCACCCAGATCCTTCCTGATGACTGCGGCAGTCCTTCGGTGTTTAACCGCTTGTTCTCTCCAGTAAAACTACCTACTTGCTGGCCCACAGGGTCTGTTCCCCAATCCCAGGAGACTCACACCATGGCACTCTTGGGGTTTGCGGAGCTTGGGAGAACTCATTTCTGCCTCGGGGGTCCTGGGGACCAGGGCTTCGCATCCCTAGGCTCCTGCTGTGTGATAAGACGTCTCTTGGCCAACATCAGTTCTCCTCTCTGTACCAGCACCTCCCTGTCCATCACCTCCTCATCCCTCGGGCCCCAGGTTGACTGACACTCACAGAATGAGGTGCAGTTGTTGATTGCGCAGGGAGGTTAACTGGACTGCAGTTTCCATGCTCATGCGCAGTGTCTGCTGTAGCACCGCGTGAGTTTAGGGTTAGTTCCTGTCTTACATTCAAAACTTCTGGGCTGGAGAGATGGCTTAGCGGTTAAGCGCTTGCCTGTGAAGCCTAAGGACCCCGGTTCAAGGCTCGGTTCCCCAGTTCCCATGTTAGCCAGATGCACAAGGGGGCGCATGCGTCTGGAGTTCGTTTGCAGAGGCTGGAAGCCCTGGCGCGCCCATTCTCTCTCTCCCCCTCTATCTGTCTCTGTGTCTGTTGCTCTCAAATAAATAAATAAATTAAAAAAAAAAAAAACTTCTGTCCGGGGAGGACACCCCACTCCCTCTCATCCTCATAAGTTCTCCTTCAGGCAAACATCCAAGGACGCAGGCTCCCTCCTGAGGGCAAAGGCGCCCCAGGAGGTTTTTCACCGCTGCTTCCTGCCTGCTTGCTTCTATCTCCAGGCACCCACGTGAGATTGTAGGTGTGCAAGGACGGGGAGTCATTTTCATGTTTTAAACAAGGTCTCATTATTGTTGTGCCCAAATCTGCGGTCCTCTTGCCTCCTTCTCCTGAGTGCTGGGACTGGAAACGTGCACCAAAATGCATGGTCGCGTATTCAGCTCCTATGTTTTTCAGCTCTTTTTTAGGCATTTTATATATGCTCCTTGATTGCTTTGGCTGGTTTAACTCAGGAAGGCACAGACACACTAATCTAGAAATGGAAAATGCAAAGGTCTCCTTAGGCACTCTTGTTGCATCCTGTATGTGACCTTAGTCCTGTGGCAGTTTTCTTTGAATTGAAACATTCAGTCCTGGAGGGAGAAGAGAGGCTCTGGAGGAGGCTCGTCCCCAGGACGGCCACCTTCCTCTGCAGGGCGGGCAGTGGCATGAGTTTCACCTGGACGGGTGTCCACGCGGTTGTGGAGACGTGACGTCCTGCATACAGTTGAGGTACTGGACAGTGTGTTGTGACCCCTGAAACTTACTCAAGCGGGGTGAGGTAGCCAGGTAGCTAATGTGGGGGTTGCCCCTGAGACTAGTGTGGAGGCCCACAGGGACCTTGTTTGTGTTAAAGGACATGCAGTTGGCATCCTCTGTCTTAGCCTCTGATTTGCCGGGGAAATGGATAAAAGAGATGATGAGGTGGGGCGCTGGCTGGGCATCTCTTCAGACTGGGGGCTGAAATGGAAACAGCCTAAGTGATGTTGAAGTGCCCTTGGAACCCGTGGGAGGAGCCAGCCAGTGAGAAGGGACAGGATGAAATGAAAGCGACAGGAGATATTCCGCTGGCCCAACTGTCCTACAGAGGCAAAGCAAACCCACGATAATTAGGAAGTAAGCATTGGGCCTCTGAACTGCTGGAGCTGGGAAGGTGAAAGAGAGCATCTCTCACCTGAAGGTCAAGGTCAGTCTGAGGGCTAACAGCGCTGAAAAGCTGAGTGCTGTAACCCTCAGCCTTCCTGGAGACAAAGGCTGAGGTGACATGAGGGCAGTGAGTCCCTGATAGACTGGCTCCTATGAGCTTTTGGGGACACTTGGTTAGCCTAGGCTGAGATCCCAGGAGTATCAGGGACTGGAAGACAGTAGAGGAAGGACAGGGTTCACCGGGGCAGCGGGGATCCACAGAAGTGCTTGTGGCTGCGGGGGGCTCCGCTGGGTCATGTCCCCAGGGGAGTTAGGCAGGCTCCTCGGAGTAGCTTCCTTGCTTCGCTGGGTCCCATGTGGGGCATGATCTTTACCTGGTGGCAGTGGCCTTGACAGATCTGAATGGAGTTCTATTTGCTGTGTGAGCATCAGCCCAGAGGAGGTGAGGGAAGGGCCATGCAGACAGGGGAGTCTGGGGGGACAAGGTTTTTATGGAGTGATGATATTAAGGAAAAAATAGTCAGAAATTCAAATGCCGAGCCAGAGGGCTTCCAGAACAGTCCTCAAGGCATCAATGAGAGACCAATTCAAGTGAGAAAAACTTAGCTTGTCTTAGGAGTGTGCAGTTATGCCCCAGAGTAACCCTTTGACATTTTCTCCTGCAAATAAAAAGTATGTTAGAGGTTGAAATTGCTCCCCTTGCCTGAGGCACAGAACCCAGGTCGTCTGAGGAGAAACAGTGGCCTTGGTTGCAACTACAGTGCTGACCCACCACAGCCGGTCAGGTGGCAGCGAACTGTTCTGCAGGACAGGCCTGGCAGCGGGCTGGAGGGCAGCCTCACTCTCCCTGGACTCTGATCCTGGCTGATTGGCTTCATGGGCCCCTCTCAGCCCCTCTGTAATGACAGATGCCCAGAGGCCCATGGAAGTACTTCAGGGTAAGGAAACAAGGGCCACCCTCGCAAAATGTTGGTGGAACTTCAAGGATAGACAGGATAATGCCTCCCATCCTTGACACTCTCTCCAAAAATGCTCCTTTGAGAAAACAGTTGATATGAGCCGTGCCGTCTTTTAATCCTAGCCTGGATTTAGTATGCCCTTAGCTCCTGACTTCTGAGATGTACTTGTGCCTACTTGGACTTAATGGTGGTGGGACTTCAGACATCCTGCCCACTCTATGTAAGGGGATTTATCATTTAAGTGTTACAGTGGTGACCTTTGAGTGTCTCACTCGTTTGAGAATGTATCTGGGAGAAGTAAAGGAATTTAAAGGAAGGTATCCTTCATGGGTGAGAAAAGCCATGCCCAGATGATGTATATTGGTTGAATAAAGATCTGTGTGCCAGGAGTGGGCTACTGCCCTAAGAGTTGTTGGCCATGGCAGTTTCTGTTGCTCACAAAGTTTTAAAGGACTATTTTCACTATTGTTGGATGTTGAACTAGATTATTGAATGCCAGAAGTCGATGGTAAGACATCATTACTGAAGACGCCACATGCTTCTGCCAAAGGACCAAGGACAAATCAGCTTGCCCCTGACTTGGAATCTCCTTATTAGTGTTGCCTTGCTCTCAGAGTGCCATGGGGTAGACTTGTCACGAACTGAATTGCTAAGCTGTGGACTCCACATCCTACATCACAAGCATGCCAGGCAAGATGTGCCTGTTGGCCAATAGTTTGCCAATCAGATTCAAGGTCTGCTTGAAAGAAAGGAGTTTCATGTCCTGTAACACCAGGGGAAAGCTTCTCCCAGATACATCAAGGCCAGCACGAAACTTCACATGTCTTCATCCATCACTCTTTCCATTATTTTCTCAGATGGGTGTTTGAACAGACATCTCACCAATTCAGTAGACTAGATGGCCAACTAGTCTAGTACCTTCCTGTCCCCACCTGCACAGCCGTGGGATTGCAGCTGCCCCAGTGCCCTGACACCTGGCTTTTAAGAGTTTTCTAAAGCTGCAAAGCCAAGTCCTTGAGCTTGTGAGGTAAGGTTTTCACCACGTGAAATACCTTCTTGTCCCATTTTTTTTCTTATTAGTTGAGATTTTATTTTATTTTATTTATTTATTTATTTATTTATTGTTTTTCGAGGTAAGGTCTTATTTTTTCCCAGGCTGACCTGAAATTCACTATGTACTCTCAGGATGGCCTGGAACTCACGGCAGTCCTCCTACCTCTGTGTCCCAAGTGCTTGGATTAAAGGTGCGCGCCACCACGCCCGGCTTTAGTTGAGCTTTTAAAAACCTTAAAAATAGGCCTGTAGGTATTACCAGTGGTTAATGCACTTGCCTGCAAAACTTAATGACTTCGGTTTGATTCTCTAGTACACATATCCAGGCAGATGCCCAATGTGGCCCATGCATCTGGAGTTTGTTTGCAGCAGCTCAGCCCATTCTATCTGTTTCTCAGCTTGCAAATATATAACTAAATTTATTAAGAGAGAATGAACTTGAAAAAAATTCAAACTATGACTTACGATTCAAGGAAGCTGCAATTAGTTTTCAGTGGTCCTGTGTATATAATACATTGTCAAACTCTAGACCTGGAATTTTCCTGAATCCTACACATTAAAGGCTTGGCCCTTAACAGAGCTCTTAGGAGATGGTAGAGGCTGTAGGAGGTGACAGAGTCCAGAGGGAGGGAGGTCTGCAGGTCACTGGAGGGGTGTCCACCAGGGGATGGAGGAACTTCAGTGCCCTTCTCTCTCTTTTCTTCGTGGCCATGTGGTAAGTGCTTTTCTCTACCATTTGCTTCTATGGTAATGTGCTGCCTTGGCACTGGCCAAATACAATGGGGTTAAATGACATACTGGAGCCTTGAAATCTGAGAGTCAAAATAGAGCTTTTCTTTCTCATCATCCTCCCCCCCCCACACACATACATGTACATGAGTGTTCGTGTTGAGGCCAGGGAAACACCTCAAGTGTTAGTCTTAACCCACTATTTCTTTTAAAGTTTTTTTTTTTTTTAATGTTAAAGACAGCAAGAAAGAGAGAGAGAGAGAGAGAGAGAGAGTGAATTGGCACTTCAGGGCCTCAGCCACTGCAATTGAACTCCAGAAACTTCTGCCATCCAGTGGCATGGGCAACCCTCACTTGTCTCACCTTAGTGGATCTGGCTGATGGGCAATCACATGCAAGTGCCTTAACCTCATCTACTCTATTTGAGACTGGGTCTCTCCTTGGCTGAGAACTCACCAAGTATGCCCAGCTGCCTGGTCACCTGCCTCCCACTCTGCAGTGAAGGGATTATAAAGGCACAACACTGCCAGATTTTTAGGGGGAAGGACCACAAAGAAGATCAGAGACCAGAACCATGGACTTTATGAATCAAAATTCTTTATTAATCAACCCCAAATTGGCCAGCTTCAGCCTTGAGTAGGGGAATGGAAAGGAGATAGGGAGGAAGTGAGCTGAGTGATGCTGTGGACCAGTAGGAAGAGGGAACCTTTTGGTGCCCACAGCACAGCACTGGTGTGAATTGCGATGCTGACTGGTGCACCAAGATGCTGCTGGAAGAGTTTCTGCCAGGGCCTCATGACACATGGCAGAACAGGGACCCGTGCCATGACTGTAGGTGGCTGAGGACTGAAAAGAAAGTGAGCAAGAGAGAGAATGAGAAAGGGAGAGAGAGCTGGGAGAGATAGAAGGTGCATTTGCGAGAGGAGGGGTACAGGAGGGGTATCTGCAAGCTGGGGGAGAAACAGGAAGGTAACGGGAATATAGATACCTGTGGTGATGTGGGGGACACAAGGATGGAAAGGAGAGAGCGGCTTGCTAAGGAAGAACTTTTATGTCCCTGGGAGAATGGAGGACTGACCAGTGGGAGGGGACTGACTAGTGGGAGGAGCTAAGGAGGTGTGAGCTCAAGGAACCAGGTGGCCTGGGTCCCTGCGGGCTGTGGCCCCTCTGATGACATATCCCAGTTTGGAAGGGGCGGGAGCTCTGAGGCTGACAAGGACGTCGGGGTCTCTTGGTTACACGTGGGTTCTGGGCACCAACCCCAGGTCCTGCTCGCATGGCAAGCACAATGCTGACAGCTAGCTTCCCAGTCTCCAGACGTGTTCTTCTCGTTAAGAGAAATGTCTGCTAAAACTCAAGTGTTTATTACAGGGGCAGGAAGCTGACTGACAGAAATATCAAAATGAGGAAATATGTGCAAAGTGTGTGTATAGTTCTGTGAGGTTTTTTTCCATAGACCATATAACCACCACAATTACAATGAAGCTATAGAGAAAATTATTAATATAAAGAACCCTCTTGCAATTTTAAATTTTTCTCTTTTTTCTTTTCTTTTCTTTTTTTTTTTTTTTTTTTTGGTGCTGAGGACTGAGCCCAGGGCCTTGCGCTTGCTAGGCAAGCGCTCATCCACTGAGCTAAATCCCCAACCCCCAATTTTTCTCTTTTTTAATGACGATGAGAAGTCACATTTATTGAGAATTTTCTCTGTGCCAAGCCCTTCCTTGGGCTGGCCTGCATTTCTTCCTTCCTTCCTTTCTTTCTCTTTCCTTTTTTTTTTCTATTGACAGCTTCCATGCTTACAGACAATAAACCATGATAATTCCTTCCCTCCCCCACTTTCCCCTTCAGAAATCCACACTCCATCATATCCCCTCCCTCTCTCCATTAGTCTCTCTTTTATTTCAATATCACCATCTTTTCCTCCTGTTATGAGGGCCTTGTGAAGTTAGTGCTAGACACTGAGAGGTCATAGATGTCAAGGCCAATTTCTGTCTGGATGATTGCACTATAAGGAATCCTACCCTTCCATTGGCTCTTATGTTTCTTATGTTCACTTCTTCTGCAACGGACCCTGAGCCTTGGAAAGTGAGATAGAGATGTTTCAGTGCTGACACTCTTTTCAGCACTATGGTGTCTTTGGGGTGATCCCAGTGGTCACCGCCATCTGAAAAGAGAAGCTTTTCTAACCAAAAGTGAGCGTAGCATTAACATATGGGTGTGAACATTACATAAAGTGGTTACAGGGCACTTTGGTGAGCATAATATATGCATTTAGCCAGACAAAAGCAAACTTTACACTCCTAAGGCTCATGACCTCCCTCACCAGAGGCATTTGATTAGGTTTCCAGTATCAGGCATGTATTCCCTCCCATAGAGTGGGCCTCCAGTCCAGTTAGAAAGTAGTTTTTACCCCCATAACAGACATGCCACTATTGTATGTTCCATCATTTGGCCTGGCTATCCAAACTTGAGGCTTGCAGTGTCTGCTCTTTTCACCACTGATGTCCATAAGGCTGCCTGCAGTGTGGCTTTGTCTAGCTTTCTGTCAGTTGGACTACAGGGAAGAGATTTTCAGCTCAGGTACAGTTTGATGCCTCGTTTACCTTGCTGCCAAGGCCTGTGGAGTCTTTAGCAATAGGGTCTTCTCCTCTATAACTGGTGGGAAACTAAGAGCCTTGGCAATAGCCTACAGTGTATTGAGAGCATCAAGGACCTCCCTGGCCAACAACTCACTAGAAGGTAACCCATACCTGGCACTGAAATTTTTCTAGTAACAGTCTATGGCTTCTGGGTCGGTTATCATATGGGTTATCATATCATATTCACAATAATCTGAATTTTTTGTTTATTTTTATTTATTTATTTGAGAGTGACAGGGAGAGAGAGAGAGAATGGGCGTGCCAGGGCATCCAGCTACTGCAAACGAACTCCAGACATGTGCACGCCCTTGTGCATCTGGCTAACATGGGTCCTGGGGACTTGAGCCTTGAACTGCCATCCTTAGGCTTCGCAGGCAAGCGCATAACCACTAAGCCATCTCTCCAGCCCAATAATATGAATTTTTGATTAACCCTTACCACACCCTTCTTTTATTTAATCTCTTCCTCTGAACTCACTTAGGCCATTCGACCCATAGTAATCTGTTTGTCTGCTTACAAATGTACACTAGCCTCCCCTTAAGTCTATCCCATTCCTCCCTCCCTTATAGCCTTTTTCTAGACTACTGGCCTCTGCTACTGATTTTTACTCTGACTCACACAAAAGTCTGAACATTTGTTACATTAATAAAAATGAAAGCTGGGTGTGGTGGTGCATGCCTTTAATCCTAGCACTCGGGAGGCAGAGGTAGGAGGATCACCATGAGTTCGAGGCCACCCTGAGACTACATAGTGAATTCTAGGTCAGCCTGAGCCAGAGTGAGACCCTACCTCAAAAAGTCAAACATAAAATTCATAAAAATGTAGCAATAAACATATAGGGCAAAAACTACATTGAGCTATCAGTACACATGATATAAACTAATCAATCAGTATCTCACCTATACATATATATGTGTGTGCATATATATGTATCTCTAATAATGTACATATTTAACCAGTAGTGCATACATACAAGGCAAATACTATATAGCATGTATTACTGGTTTTGTCTGCCTGAAGAAACGCCACTAAAACACACTCCATGTGATTCTACTAATATAACACCCTTGAAATGACAAAACTATAAAAGTGTTGAAGCATTAGTGGTCTTTAGAAGTTAGAAAACTGGCAGGAAAGGATTTAGGTATGACTATGAACAGATAGTATAAGGGATAGTAATATTAATAATATATTATTTATAGTATTATTACTATTAATGTTAAGCCTAATGTGGTAATATTATTATTCTTGATACTATTCTTTATAGAAATGAAATAGTTCTGTGTTTTTATTGTCGTGGTGATGGTTACATGATTCTACAGGGGGAAAAAAACTCACAGATCTATACCCATACCTGACATTAATGTCAATTTCCTAGTTTCAATATTGGTGTTAGCCAGTTTGGTGGTTTGGTTCAGGTGTCCCCCATAAACTGATTCGTTCTGAGTGCTAGATCCCCAGCTGGTGGCAACTTGGGAAATGGGAGCTTCCTGGAGGTGATGTATTGTTGGGGGTGGGCTTACCAGTAGTATAACCAGATTCCCCTTGCCATTGCTTGGCACACTCTTCTGGTGCTATTGTCCACCTGAACTAGGCCAGGAGGTGATGTCCACCCTCTGCTCATGCCATCATTTTACCCTGCCATCATGGAATTTCCCCTCAAGCCTGTAAGCCAAAATAAACCCTTTTCTTCCACACACTGCTCTTGGTCATGTACTTTTTTTTTTTCTTACCAGCAAAGAGAATCTGACTACAACAGTAAAATTGGTACTGAGATGTGGGGTCATTGCTGCAGAAACCTGACTAGGTGGGTTTTGGCCTTTTGGAGCTGATTTTCAAGAGGAATGTAGAAGGATTTGAAACTTTGGCCTAAGAGATGGCTTGCAGAGCTGTAAGTACAGCTTGATGGACTATTCTGGTCAGAGTTGAGAGACCTGAATGCAGTAAGAACTATGGACTGTGAGGTTTGGTTTACAAGGGTGAAGAAGAGCTTTGCCTGGACTGAGATAGAAGCAGTTTGTATAAGAGGTTTGCTGGTATGCCCATGTCCTGAGAACTTCTGCATGGTTGCATTGCATAGAAATGAGCTTGTATTCACTGCTTTCTGTAAAACACAACAGATTCTCCATGGAATATGAGGAGGGTCCTTAGTAGATTGGGGTGGAGGAAAGAGATTATGAGGGGATAACCTGATGGCAATATGACCAGCACCTGTGAGTGTTAGAGCAAGAAATTCATAATCAATTAAAAAATCATAGAGGTGCCTATTAGAATGTGGGAGTGGGCAGAGAAAGGAGTCAGAGTTGTAGAGAAAGGACAGATAGTAAAGGAGACTATGATCTAAATACATTTACTTCATACATAAAAATTATCAAATTATAGAAGAGGGACAAGCTGGAAGGGACTCAGAGGAAGAGTCACCATTGGTGAAGACTTTGCCTCACAGGCTCAGGGACCTGGCCTGGCAGCTTTAGAACACTCTTAAAAGCCAGGTGTCATGGCACTGGGGAAGCTGCAATCCCAGTGCCGAGCAGGTGGGGACAGGAAGGTGCTGAACTAGCTGGCAATCTAGTCTAACTGATTTGGTGAGCTGTCTTCTCAAACACCCTGTCTGAGAAAGTAATGAAAGAGTGATGGATGAAGACATATGATGTTTTCTGTTGGCCTTTTGGGGTTTATGCCACCCTCCTCTGTGGCTAGTGGGTGTGGCCCAAGCAAAAGATGACTGTGACTCAGGCTGAGTCCCATATTGGGTGTGGTCTGTGGACCCTATGACACTTTGTACTAGGAAAGGAAATCTCTGTACGGGACATAGGCATGGCTTGGGTGTGTGAAGGGTTCTCTGTGACAGGCAGAAGGCCAGAGACAAGGCAGTGAGGATTTCTGGGGCCCCTGAAAGGCCCCCTATGCTGGCAATCCAGGCCATGGTCACCCATTCCATTTCTTCGCTCTGAATATCCTCAAACCCTATACTGTGTCAACGGAGACGGTGCTGTGCAGAGCCTCAGGACATGCTTGGAAAAGCTGACCACACTGATGAAAGTGCCCATGGCTTCAAAGCCACGGATCAGGAATTACTCTAGATCTCAGTGTGGTGGGAGCACGCACCCATGCTGAGATTTGCTTCGGAATGATTTGGTGTTCCCTAGTATGTTCTGAGCACTGGGGATAGAGCAGCAAGGAAGGAAGCAAGTTCTAGCTCTCAAGGAGCTGTCCTGCTACTGCAGGAGATGGGAGATAGATTAAGACAGGGTAAACAAAGTGAGCAAAGGAGTGTTTGGGAAGACAAGAGGCATGTCAGCTGGGAGATTAGTGAGCTTCCCCCTGCTGTGACAGAACACATGACATTAAAAACAAGGAGGGAATGATACATTTCACTCAGTTTGAGAAATGCCAGTGGTTGTTTAAATCACGTCCCCCATGAGCTCATATTCTGAATACTCGGTCCCCAGTGGGTGACAATTTGGAAGGAGCAGCACTGCTGGAGGGGTGTGGCTGCTGTGTGTGGGCACAGGCATGTGCCAGCCCTGGTTTCCCTTTGTTAGATGTCAGTTCATAGTTGTTGCATTCTACCAGCTGCTGTGGCAAGAGGTGTTGCCCAACCTCGGCTCTCCCCTCTACTCCTGCCCTGCTGAAGCTTCCCTTCCAAACTGTAAGCCAGAGCGAACCCTGTCCTCCTGTCAGCTGCTTGTGGTCAGGGGTTTGGTCTCAGCAATGTTAAGGTGACTACAATACCGTCACAGCTCGTCTGGACACTGGGAAACAACAGCCTACACTGAGGTGGTATCCAGGAAGCACAGAGAGAGTGGTCCCAATCCCCTGGGCTGGCAACTCTTTCTCATGATTTGGACCCAAATTTAAATTGACTCTCACCAAGGAAGTGCAGATGTTAATCCACAGTGATGGCAACTGGCTCCAGTCTGAATCCTTGGGTACTCTGCATCTTGTCACACAGCGATGACCTTGGCTTTAGTTTCCCTCTGTCATTTGAAACTGTCTACACTGAGTCCTCAGCCATCACTCCTATTCTTATGGTGACTGAAGCCCCCCTTGAGGAACCAGATACTATTTGGGCAATGGGGACTTTGTAATAGAAGGCCAGCCCGGGAGGGTCTGTCTGCTGCTTCCTGCCTGTTTCTGTGGCCAGTCTGCAATACAAGATGTTAGCACATAGGTGTAAGGTGGTACTGAGAGTGGGGCAGTCAGGTTGGCATTGCTGGGGGAAATCACCCCACGAAGAGCAGCTTGTGGCGAAAAAGGTTTATTTTGACTTAGAGGCTCGAGGGGAAAGACCCATGATGGCAGGGAAAAACGATGGCATGAGCAGAGGGTGGACATCACCCCAACCCACGTAAGGTGGACAACAGGAACAGGAGAGTGTGCCTCACACTGGCATGGGGAAAATGACTATAACAGCCATGAGCGCGCCCCTGACAATACTCTGCCTCCAGGAGACATTAATGCCCAAATCTCCATCTGCTGGGAACCTAGCATCATCTCTAAGACATTGACTCCGTTCGTTGATGCTTCCTACAGAGCAGGTAACGTGCACCACACAAACATGACTTATGTTTGTCTTTCTGAAAGAGGGGCCACGAGCTACGTAATCAAACCCAACACACACCAGTGACAATCAAACAGGAAACGAGCCATTCTTCACAGTAACTGCTTTATTTGCACATCTTATTGACAGTTCTGTTGTCAAAGCATCCTGCTTGCAGAACACTGTAATTCTGCTGCCACTGTATTTTTAGAAAGACATCTGTGTCTGATCTTGGAACCCTGGGAAGAGTTTGTGGTGTCTACTCTCCTGCTATTAGGAAGGTCTAATATTCATCTTCAGCCTCAAATTGGCCAGAATGGCTCCTGCTTCTGAGATAGCGAGGTTGTCATCTCCTTTGTTTTGTTTAAGCAGTTATCTGCATAACCTCTGCGTGAACCTTGTACACAGAGCTATTGTAATAAACGTTCCCGAAGCTCTTGCCTCAGAGCTCTTGCTGGGTACGGCCTTGGGTCCCCTGTTCTGTTGACTCAGCCCGGTCTCAGGTTCAGTTGCTTGGCCCTTGACTTTCAGGACCTGGAGACAAATTCGGAGCAGATGACACCAACAATACGATTTGGACTTTTCATCAGTACAGGGACAGAGTCCCCAGCCTTCGCCTGAGAAGGGGATCAGCACGCAGCGCATAGTTGGGCTCTGGAGATGGTGTGGGCCAGGATGTTGTCAACCACCATACCAGATGCGGGTTGGACTGCAGAGGCAGACTGTGCGCTCCCATCGGGGGGTCATGTTGGCGACTGCTGTGGCCCCAGGATGTACAGGCCTGGCTGTCTGCCTGCGACTTGCATCTCTGACCCTGGAGTTCCCATATTACTGCGTGGTGCGGGTGCTGGTGAACTCACCCAGACTTGACTGCTGCGTGGCCCTGGGATTGGCATACTCTTTGTATCTCCTGCAGCGATCAAAGTGGTTCCACTCTGCCAGAACGATGGTGGTGCCCCTGATTATCATATCCAACCTGCCTCCCGAGATCTGGTGTTTACTCTTGGCTGACGGGCTCCCTGTCACTGAGTGTCTCTTGTTCTCCAGAGCCAGTGGCGCTGGCCTCCCTGTGTACACACCAGGGTACGTCCTTGACTGGGGTTCCTTTGCTGAGCTCCACATTGCCTGGCTCCTCCTCCTGCTCAGCAGCCTCCCTTTGCCCCGTAACCCCAGCACACAGGCCAGGGACTTGCTGTCGTTGGTGTGGCTCTCTTGCTCCAGGTGCTTTCTTTCTGGGGGCTGCAGATTTCCCAACTGCTCCCCACGCCCCTGTGATACAGTATGGGTTGCCTGCGGTGGCTTCCTGGGTTGTAGTTGTATCTTGGTGGCCATCAGCACCTGTTCCTGGAGGACAGGGGTAAAGTTCGTCTTTTTGGAGCTGAATCGTGGCCAGCCACTCTTTCCCGTGTCGCCATCGTCCCCTCTCTGGTCCTTCCACACTTCTTTCTGATGATTTTCGCCTCCGGCCTTCTTCTTTGGCTTGTCTTTCTGGCCGGTGACTTCGGGCTGTTGACTTCTCTGCATGTGCGAGCTTGTCTTTTCAAGCAACCTCATCGCCTTGCCTGTCACCTGGAACTCCTCTGATGTTTTTGAGTCAAGATGGACAGTTTTCAAACAGGCAGGCTTTTTAGGAAGGGAACTTCTCCTGTGACTTCCAACTATCTTCCCTGAGTCCAGTTGTTTCTCTTGGCCAGGCTTTAATTCTTGGGCTGTTGTTGTAGACGGCAGCCTTTTGGGGCCAGGGGTCTGGCATTCTCTGGCAGCACTTGCAAGCCTTGGAAGACAACTGGGTTTCTCCACTTTATGTTCTACAGTAGTCGGGGAACAGGCCTGGGTGGTCTGGGAATCACCCAGTCCCCTCTCGGCTGGGGCAGTCCTGAGAAGCTTAAAGTCCTTGGCTGTCCATGAATCCCTACTAGCTGGCCCGGCGCTCCGGCTCTTCCGTACCTGGTGGCTCACAGAACATGTCAGTCTTCTGGCTCTCACTGCCTGGTAGCTTTTCCCTGGAGAACTCATTTTGGCTTAGGTTGTCCTGAGGACCAAGGCTTTTCCCATTTTAGGTTCTACCTGCTGTATGACGACTGTTGTCCAAGAGCACTTCTATGGCTCCAGCAACACCTCTCCAACTTAGCTTCTTCCAGTGAGTCCCTCAACCCACGGCACGTCCCCTCCTCCTCTGCCCTCGGGAGGACTAATGAACTCCCTGTCAGTCACAGTCCATAATATTGGGTGGAGTCCCTCCAGTTACTCTGCCCCTCTGTGATGTAGTAGGTGTGGCCAGAGGAAAAAGTGGCTTCCTCTAGAGGACTGAGCCCCATGTTTGGGTTGGTCTTTCGCTGTGGTGACTTGTGGTATTAGAAGAGGCATCATTTTGGAAAAACGATTCGTAAATGGAAGGGCCCAAGCATTGCATGGGTTGTGTGCAGATTATTTTACCTATGCCAGGCAGAAGGCCGGGGCCAAAGCAGTGGTTGCTTCCATGGGCACTGAATGTGCTGGCTCTCCTGACCCCTGCCATCAATTGTTCTGCTTTGTTCTGCAATGCCCCAGATCCATACTGGGTGACCCTGGCTTCACACAAGGAATCAGAGAGCATTGACTTCTTTTAAATTTTATGAGACAACTTGCAAAGCAAGTGGTTTCAGATAATGTATTTAGATTTGAAAGAAATCTACAGTGAAGGCTGGAGAGCTGCCTTAGCGCTTAAGGCACTTGCCTGAAAAGCCTAAGGACCTATGTTTGACTCCCCAGGTCCCACTTAAGCCAGATGCAAAAGGTGATGCATACACAAGGTTGCACATCCATGCAAGGTGGCACATGCCTCTGGAGTTCTGTTACAGTGGTTGGAGACCTTGGCATGCCAATTCTCTCTGTCTATATATAATGTTTACAATAAAATCTCTGTGTATATAGTTGATTGTTATAATCTGGTCCTGGGATTTATATAAATGCCATTCAGTAAGATCTTGGTCCTTAGCACAGCTCTTTGGAGATGGTGGAGGCTATAGGAGATTCTGTCCTTGTATGATAGAAACTCAAATCCTGATGTACTGACAAACAATTTTGAAAATGTGAAAATGAAGCAAAGTCAGTTAACATTGGCTTATTTACTTTATGAATGTCATTGTTTTATGCTTGTATTTGATTATGTAGCACATGGTCCCTATGAGAAATTGAACATATGTCACAGTTTCGCTCTGGACACGTTGCTTGACACTGTAGGTATGTACCCAAAATATGAGTCAGAAGAGAAAAGAAAACACTTGGAGTTTGGAGAGGTAAATTAGTAAAGACAGTGAATGTGAGGACACCTACATAAGAATATCAGGCATGGGGCTGGAGGGATGGCTTAGCCATTAAGGCGTTTGCCTACAATGTGAAAGGACCCAGGTTCAATTCCCCAGGACCCACGTTAGCACAGGGGGCGCACATGTCTGGAGTTCGTCTGCAGTGGCTGGAGGCCCTGGTGCACCCATTCTCTCTCTCTCTCTCTCTCTCCCTGTTTCTCTGTCAAATAAATAAAAATAAAATATTAAAAAACAAGAATGTCAGGCTTAGAATCCCATTACTGTTGAGGTGGAGAAAGAGAATTGTTGCCGGGCGTGGTGGCGCATGCCTTTAATCCTAGCACTCAGGAGGCAGAGGTAGGAGGATCGCCATGAGTTCAAGGCCACCCTGAGACTACAGAGTTAATTCCAGGTCAGCCTGGACCAGAGTGAGACCCTACCTCGAAAAAACAAAAAAACAAACAAAAAAAAAAGAATTGTAGGGTCTCACTGGCCAGCCAGCCATCCTAGTGGAGGAACTCCAGGCCAATGAGAGACCCTTTCTCTCTAAAGCTCGGTAGCGTTCCTGTGCATGAGAAGAAACCTTTGCTCTGGCCTCCTCATGGGCACTCTCTAATAGACCCACACACAAACCTGCTTCTGATCTCAGACATACATATTCACAAGGTAAATCATGAAGAAAAAAAAAAGAATGTTGTCAACATGGTAAAACTTTCATAAGCAATATAATTGGATGGATAGTTATTTTCCTCTCAGTCTGTTTTTTCATCATTGATTTTTAATAGTTTATTTTTATTTTTATTTATTTATTTGAGAAAGAGGCAGAGAGGTAGAGAATGGGTGAGCCAGGGCTCTCAGCCACTATAAACAAACTCCAGACGCATGCGCCTCTTATACATCTGGCTTACGTGGGTCCTGGGGAATCGAACAGAGGTCCTTTGGCTTCGTAGACAAGCTCCTTAACTGCTAAGCCAACTCTCCAGTCCCTCATCATTGATTTTTTATAAAATATTTGTTTCTTTTTTTTAAATATTTTTTTAAATTAATTAATTAATTTATTTATTTGAGAGCGACAGACACAGAGAGAAAGACAGATAGAGGGAGAGAGAGAGAATGGGCGCGCCAGGGCTTCCAGCCTCTGCAAACGAACTCCAGACGCGTGCGCCCCCTTGTGCATCTGGCTCACGTGGGACATGGGGAACCGAGCCTCGAACCAGGGTCCTTAGGCTTCACAGGCAAGCGCTTAACCGCTAAGCCATCTCTCCAGCCCTAAAATATTTGTTTCTTTGAGAGAGAGTGTTTGGGTGCAGCCCGGCCTCCTTTCAGTGCATTTCAGATGCATGTGCCCCTTGTTGCCTCTGGCCTTATGTGGCTACTGGGGAAGAGAACCTGGGCCATCAGGCTTTGCAAAGAAATACCTTTAGTTGCAGAGCCATCCCTCCATCCAATTTCTTAAAAAATATTTATTTATTAGAGACAGAGGGGGGAGAGAGAAAATGGGCATGCCACATCCTCTAGCCACTGCCAACAAATTCCAGAGGCATGTGCCACCGTGTGCATCTGGCTTACATGGGACCTGGAGAATTGAACCTAGGTCCTTAGGCTTCACAGGCAAACACCTTAACTGCTAAGCCATCTCCAGCCCAGTGATCATTTTTTAAAATAACATATTTAAAATTTCCCCAGTTCTTTCATTTGACTCCATATATACGCATATTTGTGTGTCACCATGTGTATGCAAATATATATTAGAAGCTATATATTCCCCATTATTGCCTCCCTAGAGAAAAACCTAAAATACTCAACATGTGATTCTAAGTGTAGTTGACCCTTGAGATTCCAAAATTATAAACTGGTTAAATGAGGGTTCTTCTTCAGAAATTAAAATAGTGGGGGCTTAGTGGTTAAAGCATTTGCTTGTGAAGCGTAAGAACCCTGGTTTGATTCCCAGGACCCACGTACGCCATATGCACAAAGGGATGCATACATCTGCATTTCATTTGCAATGGCTGAAGGCCCTAATGCGCCCATTCTCTCTCTCTCTCTCTTTCTCCCTCTTCCTCTGCATCTCTCACTCTCAAATAAACAAATAAAATAGTAAAAACAAGAATTTAGGCTAGGTAGAGTGGCACACGCCTTTAATCCCAGCATCCAGGAGGCAGAGGTGGAGAATCGTGGAGAGTACAAGGCCACACTGAGACTACAGTAATTAATTCCAGGTCAGCCTGGACCAGAGTAAAACCCTACCTCAAATAAACAAACAACAACAACCACACCAACAAAATAAATGGATGAGAAGGATAAGGATATAGCTGTAAACAGGTGTTAACAACTTTTAGTGGTAAACTCTCTGAAATCTCTGAATTTGTGCTAAAGGCCTTTGGGGAGTCCTCAGTGCCCAGTGCCATGTTCCCTGAGCTGGCTGGCAGTGCTCAGATTGCCACTTCCTCTGGGATGGCTCCTGACGCAGATGTAATGGAGGTGGGGCATCTCACTAGGCAGCTGGCTACCGTTTCTTGTGGTATTGATGGATCTTGGCTTTCCCGGGTTTTCACCGCTTTCTTTCAAACACAGCAGATTCTCAACAGAGCTCCAATAACTCCACTGAGGAGCGCCCTTAATGGACTGGGTGGAAGAGAGAGAGTATGAGAGTATAACCAGATGGCAATACGACCAGCACCTGTCAGTGTCAGAGCAAAAAATTCATAATCGATTAAAAACTCATGGAGATACTTGTTAGAAGGTGGGAGGGGACAGAGAACGGAGTCAGAGGTGTAGAGAAAGGACAGAGAGTTCAGGAGATTATGAACTAAACACATTTAGTTCATACATAAAGACTGTCAAAATTATAGAACAAGGAAAGAAGGGACTCAGTGGGGTGGGCATGGAAGAGGGGATGAAGGAGGGTCGTGGGAGGGGATGTGCTCCTGTATATTTTCTGTATGTATGGATAGTGTAGCTTTATTGTCATGGTGGTGGTCACACAAGTCTACAGAAAAAAATAGTACATGCTTTATAACAATTTCCTCGTTTCCTCATGGTGAAATTTGTGTCCGCCAGCCTGCTGCCCCTGTAATAAACACTTGAGTTTTAGCAGGTATTTCTCTTAACGAGAAGAACACGTCTGGAGACTGGGAAGCTAGCTGTCAGCATTGTGCTTGCCATGCGAGCAGGAGGACCTGGGTTCGGTGCACAGAACCCACGTGTAACCAAGAGAGCCCGGCGTCCTTGTCAGCCTCAGAGCTCCCGCCCCTTCCAAACTGGGATACGTCTTCAGAGGGGCCACAGCCCGCAGGGACCCAGGCCACCTGGTTCCTTGAGCTCACACCTCCTCCAGCCCCTCCACTCCTCTATGCCCCAAAGGGACATAAAAGCTGTGCCCACACTAACCTTGGCTCTTTTCCGTCCTTTGAGCCCGACCTCTCCACAGGCGTGGACCCCTTTTTCTTCCGGTTTCTCCCCCAGCTTGCTCATCTTTCTACCCCACATGCCCTTCACATGTGCACCTTCTATGTTTCTCTCCCATTTGTCTCTCCTCTTCTCATTCTCTTTTTTTGCCCACTTTCTTTCAGTCACAGCCAGGGCCTGCAGGCGTGGCCTGGAACCCCTTCTGATATGTGTCACGAGGCCGGCACTCTGCCACCAGCATCTTGGGGTCCCACTCGGTATCTCAACATGCAGCAGCTCGGCTGACTCCCTGTATCTTCTCTGTTCTCATCCTCTTAAAGCTATAGCTGCTGCATTGGGGTAGAATCACTGAGCACTTTGATTCATGAAGTCCAAGTTTCTAATGTCTAACCCTCTCCTTTGACCTCCCCCCAAACACCTGAAAGTGTAGTGCCTTCACAATCCCATTACAGCATGTATAGTCAGAGAGAGAGAGAAAGAGAATGAATGAAAGACAAAGTCTCATTGTGATTCTGTTTTTGAGGTTCCAGTGTGTCATTTAAACCCGTTGCTATTGGCCTGTGCCAAAGTTGCACATGACCACAGAAGCAAATGGTAGAGAAGACCACTTACCACATGGCCAGGAAGAAAATGAGAGAGAAAAGACCGTAGTTTCCACCATCCCCTGTGGACATCCCTCCAGTGACCTCTAGACCTCTTGCTAGACTCTGTCATCTCCTGTAGGCTTCACCATCTCCAAAGAGCTGTGCTAAGGACCAAGCCCTTACTATGTGGCATTTGGATAAATTCTAGGTCTAGATTATATCTATCAATTATATACACAGGGCCATTGTGAACTAACTGCAACTTCCTTCATCATTGTATTTTTAAGTTTGGTTATTAAGTTCAACCAATGAGGAAAAAAAAAAAAAAAACAGGGGAGGAGGAGGAGTCACCGCTGGTGAGGACTTTGCCTCACAAACTCGAGGACTTGGCTTTGCAGCTTTAGAACACTCTTAAAAGCCAGGTGTCATGGCACTGGGGCAGCAGCAATCCCAGTGCTGAGCAGGTGAGGACAGGAAGGTGCTGGGCTAGCTGGCCATCTAGTCTACTGAACTGGTGAGCTGTCTGCTCAGGCAAACACCCCGTCTGAGAAAATAACAGAGTGATGGATGAAGACATGTGAAGTTTTCTGCTGACCTTGATGTGTTCACGTGTACGTGTGTACATGAAACCCTAAACGTATCACTCACAAACATAAAAACACCCATTGCACACACAATGAGATGAAAAATTTTGCCATGAGATACTCTCTCAAGTAATAAGCATGGTGTCATTTTTAAGTAAGAAAATTCATTTTGTTGTAAAATTCTGTCGTGTAGAATTTAGAAGGTGTTGGATGAGGCTTTCTCCTTCACATGTCAACACACAGGTAGTCAACTCAGAGGACACGGCAAAGCATGATTGCCCCAAAGTCCTACTTGGTGATTGATCCAGAGAGTTTATTGGGTTCCTTACAGAGCTGGGGTTAGGGGTTCTTTACAGGAGCATGGGTGACTCGAATGTAGCCACATCACCAGGAGGCCCAGCCCAGCATAGGAGATGAGTGCCGGAAGCTGCGCCCCTTGGGCACACCGCAGGACCTGTAGGCAGCTCGCTGCCAGTGAGTCTCCCACCCCGGGTGCTGGCCGCTGCTGCGCTCCCCTTAGCAAGGGTCGATGACACGACAGGGGCAGCTTCCTCAGGCTTGCTTAGCCCCTAAGCCTCCAGGGCCTCTGTTGTCCCACGTTTCAATGCAGAGGAAAAGTGCTACACACTTCACCCACTCCTCCAGCTCTTACCTCCTTTCCAGCCCCTCTTCTGAGATTGTTCCCTGAGCCTTGGCGGGGGTGAGAAAGGCCCCTGTGCCACAGCAAGTCACTTAGGTCTCAGGAGCTTGACCAGCTGACGCTCCCACTGGGAAAAGTCCTCCCCCAAGCAAGGCTGACCTCAGAGCGACAGCAGCAATGCCCTGAGGGCACAAGCACCCATGCTTACAGGACCACACGGCAGGTGCATGTAATCCATTTAAAGAAGAAAAACCTATAGTTGCGTCTTTCCTGCTAGAACCTATGATCTCGGTAGCTTGTGGCTCTGGGTTGATGGTTCAAGAAACTCCTTCCTTTGGACCCACCATTAAGACTAATAAGACACTTCCCATCATAGTAGCAAAGACTCTGAGGAGCTGACCCCAGCGACCAAAGACCATGGGCAGTCTGGCCTGTGTCCTGGCATACGTAGGCCTCCAAAGCCCCAGCGCAACCTTCTTGCTTTCAGGGCCATCACTCTGTCAGAGACAGAGGCCTCCTGCAGTGCATACAGGGGTCTCACGTGTCACCCAGAAGTCAGCACCGCGTGAGCATGCACTCTACCTCATCCCCCAGTCCTAGAGAACTACAGGGAAAACGGACAAGTTAACCTAGTCTCTGCAACTGGCCCAAAGGAAATGCCTGCAAGTATGGAGGAGACGGCCTGGCCAGTGTGTCCCCTGTCTACACAGATTGCCAAGACACCTGGTCAGCTACAGCAGGGAGGCTGCCCTACGTCCCTGGCCATTGGGCACCGGAGCTGGCAAAAGGCAGTGTGGCCTGAGCCCGGTTGTCCCGTGTGGGTCACGGAGAATTCAGCATGAGTATGCTTTCAGACCTGAGTGACTCAGCCCATGCACCTCACCGACACCCCTGTGTGATGACAACCAGGTTTGCTCATGACGTCCCACTCTGGCCACTGAGCCGAAGCTCTGCAGGGGCAGGTGGTGCAACCTGTACATGCCAGGCCCATGCCAGTCTGCAAAAAAACTGCCACGTAGCAGCAAGGCTGCTTCTTGTGTGCTTGCCCCAAATAAGCCATTCCGAAACCGGGCAGATGGAACGTGCATTCCTCCCTGCAAGCCGGGGTCGATGGGAGACGGCGGTAAGGCAGGAGTGGGCAGTCTAAGGTGCTCTGCGTGGGGACCCTACCAAAACGAACCCCATGCGCTGCGTGGCTCTCCAACTTCCCTCCGTTCTGTTGAAAATCAAATTCAAGCAGTGTTGTGAAGGAAAGTTTCAATAAAATGTGCAGGTGAAGCAATGTACTTGAAGAATGGCTTGACTCCTGTTTGACTGTCAGTGGTGTGTGTGGGATTTGATTACATAGCTTGTGGCCCCTTCTTTCAGAGAGACAAACATCAGTCCTCTGTGTGTGTGTGTGTGTGTGTGTGTGTGTGTGTGTGTGTGTGTTGCACGTTACCTGCCTCTGTAGGGATGAGTCCAAACATCAACGAATGGAGTCAATGTCTTAGAGAAGCTGGGGAGACAAATCCATGGGCAATGTGAACGCCTCCCAAACACGAGGACTGCAGTGGGTGCCCGCACCTTACAGCAAATGGCCGGGCTTGGGAGCTCACTCCTCTAATCCCAACAGTGGAGAGGTGGAGAAAGGAGGATCCCGGGAGCTCACTGGCGAGGCGGCGGAGGCTAATGGAGGAGCTCCAGCCGAGAGCGCTCCCTTCCCTATAAAGGTGGATGGTGTGCCAGATCCACTACTGTGCACACACCCAGTCACACTCATGCACATCTGCACACTCACAACAAAAGAAAGGGGCAAATGACAGATTGCCTTCAATGTCATTTGATGTCTCTGCGGTTTCCTGTTCCTGCCGAGCCTTCCTGCCCATGATGTACTTTCACCCAAAACATAAGGCCAAAAGAAACTCCTTCCTGCTTTACGTGGCTTCAGGTCAGGTAATTAGTCCTAGTATTGAGAAAGTAACTGATACATACACATTGCTGGTGATATGTAATACGTTAGTTATAGACACGGTAGTAGATATTTTGTTATTTTTTTCTCATTTTTTTTTCCACTCTTTCTAGTCATTCCCAATATCCCCACTACCACCACCATCACCATAGGGATATAACAATTTCTTAATAAAATCTAGTTGTGTTTACTGTACAATTTGCGGTCTTTTCCTCAGAGTCAAAAGCATATATTCCTACACCGTTTCTACACAGAACTTCCACAAAGCATTTTTTCTTGTAATAACGCAACCTGGAAACAAATGAGATGCACCACAATCGGCACATGACCACTCAGGTGTGACGTAGTGCATGACCGCACAGGAAAACTACTGAGGAAGAAGCTCCCATCTGGGAAGGTCCGCGACCGTGGTGCTGGGCTGTGGCTGTGCTCCCGCTTGCTGGGAACCTAGCGCCTGGGCAGGAACCACTCCTATGAAGAACGGGTTCTGTTAGGTTCCCAGTTCAGGGGCATGAGCAGGAAGCCGACTCACATCTTGTCACATAACTAAGAGGAAGTAGGCCAAGTACTGGTCTTGGAGCTGGACTAACCTCAAGAGTGACCCCAGTGACATCCCTGCTCCAGCAAGGCTCCACCGCCTGAAGACTAGTTGCCGGGGATCGAGCGTGAGACTGAACCACCACACATAAGCTGTGGGTACATTTCACATTCCGATCACCACAGGTGCCATTGGATTGAGACTCAGCTAGGCCACAGTCAACCTAGTTCTACTAAGAGCTGACAAAACAGCCGACAAAATGAGAAACTTTACATTGGGGACGCACTGTGTGGTCTGTTTTGAATCCCAGCACCCAGAGGCTGCACACAGGAGGATTCCAGGCCCCAGTGCAGCCTAGACATGACATCTTTCCTCATAGTTAAAGGATAATGCACCTCACATACATACTAACATCTTGTATTGCAGACTGGCCACAGAAACAGGCAGGAAGCAGCAGACAGACCCTCCCGGGGCTGGCCTTCTATTACAAAGTCCCCATTGCCCAAATAGTATCTGGTTCCTCAAGGGGGGCTTCAGTCACCATAAGAATAGGAGTGATGGCTGAGGACTCAGTGTAGACAGTTTCAAATGACAGAGGGAAACCGAAGCCAAGGTCAATCGCTGTGTGACAAGATGCAGAGTACCCAAGGATTCAGACTGGAGCCAGTTGCCATCACTGTGGATTAACATCTGCACTTCCTTGGTGAGAGTCAATTTAAATTTGGGTCCAAATCATGAGAAAGAGTTGCCAGCCCAGGGGATTGGGACCACTCTCTCTGTGCTTCCTGGATACCACCTTAGTGTAGGCTGTTGTTTCCCAGTGTCCAGACGAGCTGTGACAGTATTGAAGTCACCTTAACATTGCTGAGACCAAACCCCTGACCACAAGCAGCTACAGGAGGACAGGGTTCGCTCTGGCTTACAGTTTGGAAGGGAAGCTTCAGCAGGGCAGGAGTAGAGGGGAGAGCCGAGGTTGGGCAACACCTCTTGCCACAGCAGCTGGTAGATCTAGGCAAGGGACACAGGGCAAGCAGGCTGACACACTCCTGTGCTCACCCCCAGCCACCAAACTCCTCCAGCAGGGCTGCACCTCCACCTCTGAGACTGTCACCAGTTGGGGACCGAGCATGCACAACAAGAGCCTATGGGCTACGTGATCCGGACAACCACTGACATCTCTAAAACTGTGAACAGGAATAAGTCTTTCCTCTGTTGTGTTTTTAATGTCAGGTGTTCGGTCGCAGCAGGGCGGAGGGAAGGTCACTAATTTCCCAGCTGACATGCCTCTTCCCTTCCCAAACGCTGCTTGGCTCACTCTCTTTATCCTGAGTCCAGCCCCTCTCTCCTTCCTTAATAGAGTCACTCCCTGGGAGCTAGAACCTGCCTCCTCATTGGCACTTTAGCCCCAGTGCTCAGGACATGCTAGGGAACACAAAATCACGTGTGCGTGCTCCCACCGCACTGAGATCTAGAGTAATTCCTCATCCCTGCACTTGAAGCCACGGGCAGTTTCATCAGCAGGACGAGTTCAGTGCAGCGTGGTCAGCTCTTCCAAGCGGGTCCTGAGGCTCTGCACAGCACAGCCTCCATTGACACAGTATAGGGTCTGAGGCTAAGCAGAGGGAAGAAATGGAATGGATGACCATGGTCTGAACGCTGGCTCCCAGAAGCCCATGAGATCCTCACTGCCTTGTCCCTGGCTTTCTACTTGCCATAGGGAACCTGCCATGTACCCAAGCCATGCCTGTGCCCTGAATAGAGGCTTCCTTCCTAATACCAAGACTCACAGGGCCCCAAAACCACACCCCAATGGGGCCCAGCCTGATTCAAGCCACCTTCTGCTTGAGCCACACCCACATCCGACAGAGAAGGATGACCCTATAGTGACTGTACCCAAAAATTGTAGACTGTGATTGTCCATGGGGTTCATTATTCCTCCAACCCAGGGCAAAGGTAGAGTGTGATGCAAGAGATTGGAGCGCATCATGGCGAGCAACTTTACTGGAAAAATATAAGACACGGAAATAGTGCTGTGGGCCAAGAGACTTCTTAGCAAGGGGAAGGTCTTTACTGGGTTGAAGCGATGGTTCCCAAGATTACCTGAGGCTAAGACAAATGATCTGGGGCTGGGTTCCCGAAGAATGAGAACTCAAAGACTATCCTGTCATGTGAGCTGGGCCTCTGGATCAGCCATTAAGGCGTATTGCCTGCATAGGAAGTAAAACTGCCCTGACCGCCCTCCCCAGCGTGTGGGAAGGGCTCGTGTGATCTTCCCATTAGGAGGGCAAGTCCCTTGACTCAGGTGGAATATCTGGTGGGAAACACAAGCATCTTTCCCATTTTCCTAGGCCTGCAGGGGAGTGTCAGGCCCCTCGTGAAGCTGTCTCCTATCATCCATGGAGACTGAAGATTTGATCACTGCATGGTAAACTGGAGAAGAAAGTGGAGGAGAACAGGTGCAGAAAAGCGGGTGTCCAAAAAAAATTCTTCATATAAGCTATGATTATGTGAGAGGGTGCGTCTTGACCCTCTAGCAGCAGGGGAGAGCCAGGTCAGCGGAAGGGTAGTGCTCCTCCTTCAGAAGGCCGGTCTGCAGATGCAGAAATATCAAAATAGACAACCTACCTGCCCGAGAGAGGAGCCAAACGTCTGCACTGAAGGCCAGAATCCTCATAAAGTAGGGAGGAAGGACCTCATTGGAGGAGCTGAAGATGCAGCCAGAAGGGGCTGCCCGCAAGTGGGCTCCCCAAGGAAGCACAAGGCTGACCTCAAGTGATATGTTCTCACTGGGGTGAAGATTGTCCCCAGATGCAAGCAGCAGTTGGCGGGCCCCACATCAAGTAGGCCAGGGCAGCAGGTGGAGCAGCCACGGCCGCTGGGGGAAGTTTACGAGGAAGAGCAGAGAAACACCCAGAGCAGCTGGTCCCCCGCCCAGGTGCTGGGGCTGGCACGTGAACCGAGGTTTGAGAGGAGGAAGAAGAGCCAGGGCTTGGGCATCTCAGCCAGACGCCACCAGGCTGAGATGTGCCTCAGCATCTCCAAGAAGAAGCCAGAGACTCCAGGACTGCAATCTACCAGTGACACCCTGAGGAGGACCCAGCAGACAAACAGGAAAGGCCGGCTCCTGAAGGGGCAGGTGGGACCACGTAGTCCACAGCACCCCTATGACCGTGGTCGGTAGGGGCCGCTCTGCTAGCAAGAGGATCTGAAAAGAGCAGGCTACGGCCCGTGGCAGGCTGCGGACTGTGCCAACCAACAGTAACTCCACGAAGTAAAATGGGGACTATTGGGTTGGAGAGACCTCACAGTAAGGCAGGCCAGCCTTCAAGCCCTAACCCACAAGAAACCAGTGTGCCTCAGGAGAGGGCGGTCCAGCCTCGACCTACATGGGTGACTGATACCCTAGCCAAGAGGGATCACACAATGAAACCCATGTGTTTGGTGCACAGGAGACCCCAGGGATACAGGAACTGGTAAGTCAGTCTGGTCCTTTCTGCCCGGCCCACTGGAATCCCAATGCTGCCGGCACCAGGTAGTTTGTCATCCACTACCAGGCACCAACTGGACCTCCACAACTGGGCATGGTGGCCGCATGCATTCAGACCCGCATGGCTCAGCCCATCATGGAAGCCAAGCCCTCGGGCGGTGGGAACAGGCAGTCTGGCCTGTGCCCTGGCACCCATAGACCTCCTAAACTGTGGCGAGGCAGGAGCCAGCGGTCCTCTTACTTTTAGGAGTAACACTAGTGTCAGAGACCTAGACATCCCGGCATGCGTACCTGGGTCTCACGTGTCACCCAGAACTGAGCACGTTGGGAGCATGCATTCTACATCACATCCCAGCCCTAGAGAACCTCTGAGAAGCTGGATAAGGTCATCTGGCCCCTGCACCTGGTGCAAAGGAAACCCCAGCCAGTAGAGAAGAGAAGCCTGGGCTGTTGTCCCCCATCCACGCAGATGTCCAAGATGTGAGCTCGGCCAGAACAGGCCGGCTGCCTTGTGTCCCTGGCCACAAGAGTCTCTCTTGTGGCGCTGGATCAAGACAGTCTGGCCTAAGACAAGGTGGCCCATGCAGGCCACAGAGAACTGAGCAGGTGAAGCGAATGCCTCCCATGTATGAGGACTGATCAGTGAGGCATTACGTCCGAATGCCAAGTGTGGTCGCTCTCCCCTGAATCCCATCACTGTGGAGGTGGAGAAAGTGGTTCACAGGGTTTCAGTGGCCAGCCATCTAGCCCAGTGGAGGAACTCCAGGTCAATGAGAGACCCTTTCTCTCTAAAGCTAGGCAGCGTTCCTGGGCATGAGAACAAATCTTTGCTCTGGCCTCCTCATGGGCACTCTCTAATGGACGCGCACACACACCTGCTTCCAATCTCAGACACATATACTCACAAGTGAAATGATAAAGAGAAAAGAATGTTTTCAACATAGTATAACTTTCCTCAGTGATACAATTCAGTTAAGTTTCTCCATGAAATATTTAAAAATATTTCTTTTACAAAGTGTATGGACTCACCAAGGCCTCTTGTCTCTATACTCCAGATACATGTGCCACTTGTGCATCTGGCTTTATGTGGGTAAGCGGGGAATGGAACTCAGGCCCTCGGGCTTTACAAGCAAATGCCTATAACTGCTGAGCCATCTCTCCAACTGATGGTTTTTTGTTTTTTGTTTTTGTTTTTTTTTTTTTTTTGGCTTTTCGACGTAGGGTCTCACTCTGGTCCAGGCTGACCTGGAATTAACTATGCAGTCTCAGGGTGGCCTCAAACTCTTGGTGATCCTCCTATCTCTGCCTCCCGAGTGCTGGGATTAAAGGCATGCGCCACCATGCCCGGCTTGATCAGTTTTTTAAGTAACATTTTTACAGTTTTATCAGTTCTACATCTCTCATTTAAAAAAAAATTAGACTTGTCCATTTGCAAACAGAGGGAGGTAGAGAGAAAAGAGAGAGAGAGAATGGGCATGCCAGGTTCTGCAGCCTCTGCAGACAAACTCCATATTCATCCACCACTTTGTGCATCTTCCTTCTTCATAGGTACATGGGAATTGGACCCTGTCACTAGGCTTTGCAAGCAAACACCTTAACACCAATCTCTCCAGCTCCTCTTATTTTCACTCTCTATAGATGCATATTCGTGTGTGCATCTATATACAAATTTATCTGAAACTGTATAATTCACATTGTCTCCCTAGAGAAAAAAGATCCCAAAACATCGCCATATGATTCTATTTACAGAACACCCTTGAGTTTCCAAAATTATAGACAGACCAATGAGGGTTCATCTTCAGAAATCAGATAGTGGCAAGGGAGGTGGGAATATTGATATAAACAGGTATTATAAGACAACTGTTTAGTGGTAAACTCTCCAAGATGTCTGAATTTATGCTTGAGGCATTTGGAGTCTCCTCTTTGTTGTCATGGTTCTGGAGCTTGCTGTCGGGCTAGCATCGAGAGCAGCATGCATGCTTAGATTTCCACTTCTTTGTGATGTCTTGTGGGCACTGGCAGATGTACCGGTGGTGGGACATCTTACATGGGGCATTGCAGTATCTTTTCTTGTGATATTGATGGATCTTGGCTCTGGAAAGGACTATACTAAGTGAGGTAACCCAGGCCCAGAAAGCCAAACATTGCATGGTCTCGGTCATATGTGGATCCTAGTGACAAATGTTCAGACTTGTGTGTGAGTTGGAGTAAAAATCAGTAGCAGAGGCCAGTAAGCTAGAAAAGGGAGGGGAGAGAGGTATAGACTTAAGGGGATGGTAATATATACGTGTGTGTGTATGTAAGTGTATACATGTGGTATGTGTGTATGTAAGTATTTACATGTGGTATGTATGTATGTATATATGTAAGAGAACCAGATTACTGTGGGTGGAATGGCCTAAGTGAAGTCAGAGGAAGAGACTGAGTGAAAGAAGAGTGGGGGGAATATTAATAAAAAAAATTCAGGTTATTGTTAATAAGCCATATGATAACCTACTTTTTTGGATAATAGCACACCCAGAAACTATAGACTATTACTAGAGAAATTTCAGTGCCAGGGATGGGATACTTTCTAGTGAGTTGTTGGCCACTGAGGTCCCTGATGCCCTCAAAACATTACAGGCTATTGCCAAGGGTCTTTGTTTCCCACCAGGAATACATGATAAATCTTATTGCTGTAGACTCTACAGGACTTGGCGACAAGGTCACCGAGAAAATCAAACTGAGGCTGTGCTGAAAACCTCTTCCCTGTAGACCAGCTGACAGAAAGGTGGAAAAAGCTGCACTGTTTGCAGCCCTATGGGAGACAGAAGCCATCAGTGGTGAAAAGACTGGACACTGCAAAGTTTAGCCAGCCAGGCTGAATCACGGAATGGGTGTAAAAGTGGGAAGTCTGTTATGGGTGAAACCAGCTGCTTTCCAACTGGACTGGAAGCCCACTCTATAGAAGGGAATACATGCCTGATACTGAAAACCTAATCAAAATCGTATGATGCGGGGAGGTCATGAGCCTTAGGAGTATAGTGTCTGCTCTTGTCTGGCTAAATGCATATATTATGCCCACCAAACATCCCTGTAAGCATTTTACTTAATGTTCACACCCATGTGTTAATGCTATGATCACTTTTGGTTAGAGAAGCTTCTCTTTTCAGATGGCAGTGGCCACTGGGACGACCCAAAAGGCAACATGGTGCTGAGAAGATGTGACAGAGGAGTGCTCAGCACGGAGACATCTCTATTATAACTTCCAAGGCTCAAGGACCATTGCGGAAGAGGTGACAGAGAGAACGTAAGAGCCTCCCTGGTCTGGGCTCCCTGTGCTGGTTGGGGTGCAGGTGGGCGTGGTGGTGGGCATGGAGTGATGAGGCCAGAACCGTTTCCCTGCTCCTCCCAGTCCCCTGGCTCCCTGTGCTGGATGGTGTGCGGCCTGGCACAGTGTGGAGTTAGTGGGCCATATCTTTGCTTCCCAGTTCCTCCCAGTGTGGGCAGGAGTGGTGGCATGGAGTGAGTCAGCCAGATCCCTGTTTCCCTGCTCCTCCCAGCTCCCTGGACCTGTTCCCTGTGCAGGACTGTGTGCACGCAGGCACAGTGGCATGGAGTAAGTAGGCCAGATTCCTGCTGCCGGCTCCTCCTGGCTCCCTGGTCCAGGTACCCTGCTTGGGAGGGTGTGTGGGCAAGCAAGCACAGCAAGGAGTGAGTAGACCAGACCCCTGTTCCCTGGCTCCTCCCGGCTCCCTGGTCCTCATAGGCCCCATTGCACCATGCCTGGGGTGGCCTGGTCCCTCTGTTAGCTGTGGAATCAGGCCTTTTGCTCTGGTATCCTGACTGGTCCCTGGGTATCAACATCTCTGTTTACCTGCGTCAGAGGGTATATGGGCCAAAGGACAAGAACTTGCGTCCTCTTCGATAAAATAAAAAGTCTCCCTGAAATGGGTAGACAACAACGCAAAAAAAAAACAATGAAAGTCAGGAAACTGAGACATATCCACCAAGGATGCCTAGTCCTACAATGGAAGCCTCTAATGAAATCACAGAGCAATCGACAGGAAATCATTCCCAAAATGGAAGCACAACAACCAATGAGACCCTGGTCCAAAGAATCACTGAACTGGAAGCAAACCATCAAAGAACCAACAATTGTATCAATGAAATTGAACAGAATCATCTTTTAGAGCATTTAACTTTTGACAGTAGGCTTAACTTGATTGAAGAAAGTGTTAGAACCCTCAAAAGACATATGAACAAATTGAAGGTGAGTCAAGAAATGGAAGATCTCAACAAAGGGTTGATTAAACTGAATGAAGAATTGATCCAATGCAAGAATGAATTCCAGGAAGCATCAAGAAAATTGTAGCTTGAACTGAAATCAAGCCTCAAAAAAGAGATGGGCATGGTGCAAAACACAACAGAAAATGAAAATTAAGTAGAAATTATAAAAACCTCTCTAGAACACCTCATCAGCAGAGTTACTCAGGTGGAAGACAAGACAGAAGAAATTGATTGGGAGGCCAAAAACTTTGCTAAGTTCAAAAAATCAAGTGAACAGAATACAAGGGAACTGTGGGATACCCTAAAATGACCAAACATCCAAATCACGGGTATACCAGAAGGAGAGGAAATCCAGGCCAGAGGCATAGAGAACATATTCAACAAAATTATTGAAGAAAATTTTCTGAATCTCTCAAAAGAGAAGCCCATCCAGATACAAGAAGCCCACAGAACACCAAACAGACAGGACCAAAGAAAAAACTCTCCAAGACACATCATAGTTAAAATTCTCAGCAATGAAAACAAAGAGAGAGTGTTAGAAGCAGCAAGAAAGAAACAACTCACAACATACAAAGGCAGTTGCATCAGAATTATATCAGAATTCTCAATGGAAAGCCAGAAAGGACTGGAAGGGAACACTTCAAATTCTGAAAAACTATGACTTCCAACCCAAGATACTTTACCCAGCAAAAGTATCCCTCATAATAATAGATGGTGAAAGGAAAACTTTCCATGAAAACAGTCAACTCTGTGAATATATGAACACAAAGCCAAACCTATAGAGAATACTTGAGGGAATATTCCACACACCACAGTCAAACAACCGATCTCAAGAGCCAACCAGAAGAAGATCATAATAACCAAAAATAGACCAGGCCCAACATAATACAAAACACAAGAAAGCACCAAACCCCATAAATACCTCATCATGGCAGGGATTAATTAAATCCTCACAGTAATAACCTTAAGTAGGAATGGTCTTAACTCACCCATCAAAAGACACAGGCTATCAGGGTGGATCAAAACATTGGACCCTTCTATCTGCTGTCTTCAAGAAACCCACTACACCACTAAAGATAGACACCCCCTCAGAGTGAAAGGATGAAAAATGATATTCCAAGCAAATGAAAATAAAAACCAAGCAGGTGTTGCTATGTTAATATCTGATAAAAGAGACTTCAAACCAAAACTATTCAAAAAGGACAAAGAAGGCCACTTCTTACTCATCAAGGGAATGATCCAACATGAACACATCAAATCATAAATACATATGCACCAAACATAGGTGTATCACAGTTTATAAAACAAAATCTATTTGACAATAAAGCAGAAATAAACACCAACACCATCATAGTCAGAGCCTTCAATATTCCACTGTCATCAATAGACAGATCATCCAAGCAGAACAATCACCAGGGAAATAATAGAGTTCAGCACTATCATAGACCAACTAGACATAACGAATATCTATAGAACTTTCCACCCCAACTCTGCAAAATACACATTCTTCTCAGCAGCCCATGGAACCTTCTCCAACATTGATCATATATTGGGCCATAAAGCATGCCTCCATAAAGTCAGGAAAATTGAATTAACTTCCTGCATCATGCCAGATCACAATGCTTTAAAGCTAGAAATTAACAAGAGACACATCAAGTAATCTACCAGCTCATGGAGAATGCCGTACAATTTTAAACAATGAATGGGTCGAATAAGAAATCAAAAAAGAAGTTGTAAAATACCTAGAATTGAATGATAATGAAAACACAACCTACCAAAACTTATGAGACACATGAAGGCAGTACTAAGGGTAAAATTCATAGTACTAACTGCCTTCATTACAAAGACAGAGAGATCCCAAATTAATAACCTAACCCTAAAGGCACTGGAAAAACAAGAAGAATTCAACCCAAAGAGCTCCAGATGAAAAGAAATAATCAAGATTAGAGCAGAAATTAATGAATTGAAAACTAAGAAAACAATTTAAAAATCAAAATGAAGAGCTGGTTCTTTGAAGCAATACACAAAATTGACAAACCCCTGACCAATTTGATTAAGCAAGAAAAAAGTCTCAAATTAACAAAATCAGAAATGAAAAATGAGAGGTCACAACAATTATCAATGAGATTGGAAGAATCGTCAGGGCATAATGCCAAAACCTCTACTCCACAAAATTGAGTCATCTGGAAGAAATGGATAAATTCCTAAACAAAGAAGATTAATCTCCTAAACAAACCTACTACATCTATGGAGATTGAAAAGGTACTTAAAAATCCCACCCCCACAAAAGAAAAGTCTAGGACCAGTGATTTCTCAGCCAAATTGTGGCAAGTTTTCATTAAAGAACTGAAACCAATTTTTCTCAAACTCTTTCGCATAACTGGAAACCAGGGAATCCTCCTCAACTCCCTTTATGAAGCTAGAATCACCCTAATGCCAAAACCAAACAGAGATGCAACAAGAAAAGAAAACTGTAAGCCTATATCCCTGATGAACTTAGATGCAAAAATCCTGAACAAAATCCTTGCAAACTGAATTCAACAACACATCAAAAGCATTATCCACCTTGACCAAGTAGGCTGCATCCCAGGGACGCAGGGGTGGTTCAACATACAGAAATTGGTCAACGTAATGTACCACATAACTAAACTGAACCATAAGAACCACATGATCATCTCAATTGACACAGAGAAGGCCTTTGACAAAATACAGCACCACTTCATGATCAAAACACTAGAGAGAATAGGCATGGAGGGTTTATATCTCAACACAATAAAGGCTATATGTAAAGCTCATAAAGCTCAAATAATTCTGAATGGGAAAAACTCCAGGAGTTCCCACTGAGGTTGGGAACTAAACAGAGGTGCCCACTCTCACCACTGATCTTCAACATAGTACTAGTAAGTACTAGCCCAAGCCTAATACAGGAGAAAGAAATAAATTCAAATTGGAAAGGGAGAAGTCAAGTTAGTCCTATTTGCACATGACATGATCCTATATATATGTGACCCAAAAGTCTCCATCTCAAAACTTGTAAAGGTGATTAATTCCTTCAGCAAAGTGGCAAAATCAATGCACAAAAATCAGTAGCTTTTCTATATGCAAAGGACAAATATACACAGAAAGAAATCAGTTTCAATAGCAACAAAAAATTAAATACCTTGGAATAACACTAACTAAGGATGTGAAAGACCTATATAATGAATACATTAAAAAAAAAAAACCCAAAAAAGAAATTGAGGAGGATTTGAGAAGATGAACAGACCTCCCATGCTCCTGGATAGGTAGAATTAATATTGTGAAAATGGCAATTCTACCAAAAGCAATATACAGATTTACCACAATACCAGTAAAAAAATACCAGCACCATTCCTCACAGAGATTAAAAATATAATCTCAGGGCTGGAGAGATGGCTTAGCGGTTAAGCGCTTGCCTGTGAAGCCTAAGGACCCCGGTTCGAGGCTCGGTTCCCCAGGTCCCACGTTAGCCAGATGCACAAGGGGGCGCACGCGTCTGGAGTTCGTTTGCAGAGGCTGGAAGCCCTGGCGCGCCCATTCTCTCTCTCTCCCTCTATCTGTCTTTCTCTCTGTGTCTGTCTCTCTCAAATAAATAAATAAATAATTAAAAAAATATATAATCTCAAAATTCATATGGAATGACAGAAGGCCTCGGATATCCAAACATATCCTCAGTAGAAAGAAAAAAATAAAGATCTTCTGGAGGTATCACCATACCTGATCTAAAGCTATATTATAAAGTCATAGTAACAAAAACAGCATGTTTCTAGAATAAAAACAGAAACATAGACTAATGGAACAGAATTGAAGACCCAGTCCTAAGGTCAAGTAACTATAGCTACTTGATCTTTGACAAAGGTCCCAATAATGTAGACTGGAAAAAGAAAGATAGCCTCTTCAACAAATGGTGTTGGACAAATTGGATGGCCATATGTAGAAAAATGAAATTAGACCAACTCATTTCTCCATATACAAAAGTCAAGTCCAAATGAATTAAAAGACCTCAATATAAGACCTTAAACTCTTCGACTACTGGAAGAAAAATAGGAGGCAGGCTCCATGATATAGGTCTGGGAACTCTTCCCCGTAGCCCAGAAATTAAACAATCACCAATCAATGGGATCTCAAGAAGCTAAAAAACTTTTTCACAGATAAATATACCATAAGCAGAGCCAATAGATTACCCACTGAATGGGAGAAAAAGCTTCACCAGCTATGCCACTGAATGAAGCCTAGTATCCAGAATCTACAAAGAACTCAAGAAACTAAACAGTAAGGCTGGAGAAATGGCTTACTGGTTAAGGTGCTTGCCTGAAAAGGCAAAGGACACAGGTTTGATTCCCTCAGACCCATGTAAACCAGATGCACAAGGGGGCGCACACATCTGAAGTTCATTTGCAGTGGCTAGAGGCCCTGGCATGCCCATTCTTTCTACCTGTCTATCTGTATCTTTCTCTCTGTGTCAAATAAATAAAGAAAAATAAAATATTTTTAAAAACTAAACAATAAAATCAAACAACTCACTCCAAAAATGGAGCAGAGAACTGAATAAAGAGTTCTCAGAAGAATTACAACTGGCTAACACACACTTAAGAAAATGTTCAGCATCTCTAATCATTAGGAGAATGCAAATTAAAACAATTACGAGATTTTGCCTTACCCCAGTAAGGATAGCAAACATTTAAGAAATCAAATGAAAACAAATATTGGCGAAGATGTGGAGAAATAGGAACACTCATTCACTGTTGGTGGGAATGTAAGCTGGTACCACCACTATGGAAAACAATATGGAGATTCCTGAAAAGGATGAATATAGAGTCACCAACAGACCCTGTTACTCCCTTACTGGGCATCTACCCTAAAAGCTTCACACCTCAGTTCAGAGATATTTGCTCAGCCATGTTTATAGCTGCTCAGTTCATAATTGCTAAGAACTGGAATCAACCAAGGTACCTATCACTGGAAGAATGGATAACCAAGATGTGGTATATCTACATGATGGAATTCTACTCAGCAATAAGAAAAAAATTACACAATGAAATTTGTGTAGAAAAATGGTTAAACTTGGAACAGATCACATTAAGCAAACTCACACAATCACAGAAATTCAATTGGCGCATGGTCTCACTCATCTGTGGTTCCTAACCTGGGTCAGTCCAAGTTGATGACATATCTGAATAGCCTCTTGAGGCTTGGACCATAGGGAGGGTAGGGCTTGGGGAAAGGGTAAGAGTGTGGGGGGGGGGACACAAAACCGAACCTTGAAAGACAAGGAGGGCTGGAGAGATGGCTTAGTGTTCAAGGTGTTTGCCTCTAAAGCCAAAAGACCCAGGTTCGATTCCCCAGGACCAACATAAGACAGATGCACAAGGGGCACATGCATCTGGAGTTCCTTTGCAGTGGCTACAGGCCCCGGTGCGCCCATTATTTCTCTATCTGTCTGTCTCTCCCAGCTCTCTCTCCCTTTCTCATTCTCTCTCTTGCTCACTTTCTTTTCAGTCCTCAGCCACCTACAGTCATGGCACGGGTCCCTGTTCTACCATGTGTCATGAGACACTGGCAGAAACTCTTCCAGCAGCATCTTGGTGCACCAGTCAGCATCGCAATTCACACCAGTGCTGTGCTGTGGGCACCAAAAGGTTCCCTCTTCCTGCTGGTCCACAGCATCACTCAGCTCACTTCCTCCCTATCTCCTTTCCATTCCCCTATTTGGTTTTTTTGTTTGTTTGTTTTGATTTAGGGTCTCACTTTAGCCCACACTGATCTGGAATTCACTATCAAACTCACAGTGATCCTCTTACCTCTGCCTCTTAAGTGCTGGGATTAAAGGCGTGCACCACCATACCCATCTCCATTCCTCAATTCTTAAGGCTGAAGCTGCCCCAATTTTGGGGTTGATTCATAAAGTATTTTGATTCATAAAGTCCATGGTTCTGGTCTCTGATCTTCTTTGTGGACCTTCCCCCCCAAAATCTGACAGTGTTGTGCCTTTACAATCCCTTCACTGCAGAGTGGGAGGCAGGTGGATCCCTGAGGCCAGGCATTCGGGCCTACTTGGTGAGTTCTCAGCCAAGGAGAGACCCAGTCTCAAATAGAGTAGATGCGGTTAAGGCACTTGCCCGTGAAGCCTAAGGACCCATGTTCAACTCTCCAGATTACACATCAGCTAGATGTACCAGGGTGAGGCAAATGAGGGTTGCCCATGCCCAGTAGGTGTTATATGCATCTGGAGTTTGATTTCAGTGACTGAGGCCCTGGTGTGCCAATTCTTGCTCTCTCTTGTGCTCTCTTTTTAAAAATTCTTTAAAAGAATCTTTAAAAAAAAAAAAAAAGGAGTAGTGGATGAATGATGAGTGTGGTGGCTCACTCCTTCAATCCCAGCATTTGAGAGACAGAAGTAGAAGGATCGCCATTGAGTTCGAGGCCACCCTGAGACTACACAGTTAATTCCAGGTCAGCCTGGGCCAGAGTGAGACCCTACCTCACGCACACACACACACACACACACACATACAAAATAGTGGGTTAAGACTAACACTTGAGGGTTTCCATGGCCTCAACATGAACACTCATATACATGTATATGTGGAGGGGGAGGGGGGGAGAGGATGATGAGAAAGAAAAGCTCTATTTTGACTCTCTGATCTTAAGATTCCAGTATGTCATTTAACCCCACATATTTGGCCAGTGCCAAGGCAGCACATTACCACAGAAGCAAATGGTAGAGAAAAGCACTTACCACATGACCAAGAAGAAAAGAGAGAGAAGGGCACTGAAGTTCCTCCATCCCTTGGTGGACACCCCTCCAGTGACCTGCAGACCTCCCTCCCTCTGGACTCTGTCACCTCCTACAGCCTCTACCATCTCCTAAGAGCTCTGTTAAGGGCCAAGCCTTTAATGTGTAGGATTCGGGAAAATTCCAGGTCCAGAGTTTGACAATGTATTATATACACAGGACCACTGAAAACTAACTGCAGCTTCCTTGAATCTTTAAGTATATTTTAAAGTGTTTTTTTTTTAAAAAAAACATTTGTTCATTTTTAAAATTTAGTTATATATTTGCAAGCGGAGGGACAGAATGGGCTGAGCTGCTGCCAACCAACTCCAGATGCATGGGCCACTTTGGGCATCTGGCTGTGCATGAGAACTGGGGAATCAAACCCCAGTTGTTAGGTTTTGCAGTCAAGTGCATTAACCACTGAGCAATTCCTCCAGCTCTATTATTTTTTCTTAAGGTTTTTAAAAGTTCAACTAATAAGAAAAAACATGGGCCAAGGAGATGTTTCAGTTGGTAAAGTCTTTCCCTCACAGGCTTAAGGACAGAACAGGGGTACGGGTTCTTTATGGGAGACTGGGTGACTCAAAGGCAGCTGCCTGACCAGAAAGCTCAGCCCAGCATAGATGACGTGACTCCCAGAAGCTGCATGTTTGGCACACACTGCAGGACCCGAAAGTATCTCACTGTCAATGAGTCTCCTACCCCAGGGGCTTGTCACTGCTTTGCTAACCTCTAGAAGTGTCTATGACACGACAGTTTCAGCTTTCTCAGGCTTGTTTACCTACTAAGTCTCGGGAGCCTCAGCCGACCCATGTTTCAATTCATAGGAAAGTGCTACACACCTCACCCGCTTCTCCAGCTCTTGCATTCTTTCTGCCCTCTCTTCCGAGATGCTTCCTGAGCCCTGGAGGGGGCAAGAAAGATCTATGACTAAGCATTGGCCCACTGGGCCACAGCAGATCGCTTAAACTTCTCCCCAGCCAAGGATGACCAGTCCCCCAGAGCACAAGCACAAATGTTTCAAGGACATTTTGGACATTTTGGCAGGCATATCTTATCCATGGGGGGCGGGTAGTTATGTCTTCCCTGATGGGACATATGATCTCCCTGGCCACAAGCTTTTCTCTGGTTTTATAGGACAGGAAACTCCTTTCTTTGGAGCAGACCTTAAACCTAACTGGAAAACTGTTGGCACGCTTGTGATGTAGGACGTGGAGTCCACAGCTTAGCCTGTCAGTTTGTGACAAGTCTACCCCGTGGCACTCTGAGAGCTAGGCAATACAGCCGAGGAGCTTCTAGGTCAGGGGTGAGCTGATTTGTCCTTGGACCTTTGGCAGAAGCATGTGGCGTCTTCAGTAATGATATCTTAACATTTACTTCTGGCATTTAACAATCTAGTTCAACATTCAACAACAGTGACAATAGTCCTTAAAAAAAATTGTGAGCGTCAGAAACCGCCTTGGCCAACAACTCTTAGGGCAGTATCCCACTCATGGCACACAGATCTTTATTCAACCAACATACATCATCTGGGCATGGCTTTTCTCACCCATGAAGGATACCTTCCTTTAAATTCCTTTACTTCTCCCAGATACATTCTCAAACGAGGGAGACACTCAAAGGTCACCACTGTAAGAGTTAAATGATAAATCCCCTTACATAGAGTGGGCAGGATGTCTGAAGTCCCACCACCATTAAGTCCAAGTAGGCACAAGTACATCTCAGAAGTCAGGAGCTAAGGGCATACTAAATCCAGGCTAGGATTAAAAGACGGCAAGGCTCATATCAACTGTTTTCTCAAAGGAGCATTTTTGGAGAGAGTGTCAAGGATGGGAGGCATTATCCTGTCTAGCCTTGAAGTTCCACCAACATTTTGCAAGGGTGGCCCTTGTTTCCTTACCCTGAAGTGCTTCCATGGGCCTCTGGGCATCTGTCATTGCAGAGGGGCTGAGAGGGGCCCATGAAGCCAATCAGCCAGGATCAGAGTCCAGGGAGAGTGAGGCTGCCCTCCAGCCCGCTGCCAGGCCTGTCCTGCAGAACAGTTCGCTGCCACCTGACGGGCCGTGGTGGGTCAGCACTGTAGTTGCAACCGAGGCCACTGTTTCTCCTCAGACGACCTGGGTTCTGTGCCTCAGGCAAGGGGAGCAATTTCAACCTCTAACATACTTTTTATTTGCAGGAGAAAATGTCAAAGGGTTACTCTGGGGCATAACTGCACACTCCTAAGACAAGCTAAGTTTTTCTCACTTGAATTGGTCTCTCATTGATGCCTTGAGGACTGTTCTGGAAGCCCTCTGGCTCGGCATTTGAATTTCTGACTAGTTTTTCCTTAATATCATCACTCCATAAAAACCTTGTCCCCCCAGACTCCCCTGTCTGCGTGGCCCTTCCCTAACCTCCTCTGGGCTGATGCTCACACAGCAAATAGAACTCCATTCAGATCTGTCAAGGCCACTGCCACCAGGTAAAGATCATGCCCCACATGGGACCCAGCGAAGCAAGGAAGCTCCCTCCCTACTCCGAGGAGCCTGCCTAACTGCCCTGGGGACATGACCCAGCGGAGCCCCCCCCCGGAAGCCACAAGCACTTTTGTGGATCCCCGCAGCCCCGGTGAACCCTATCCTTCCTCTACTGTCTTCCAGTCCCTGATACTCCTGGGATCTCGGCCTAGGCTAACCAAGTGTCCCCAAAAGCTCATAGGAGCCAGTCTATCAGGGACTCACTGCCCTCACGTCACCTCAGCCTTTGTCTCCAGGAAGGCTGAGGGTTACAGACCTCAGCTTTTCAGCGCTGTTAGCCCTCAGACTGACCTTGACCTTCAGGTGAGAGATGCTCTCTTTCACCTTCCCAGCTCCAGCAGTTCAGAGGCCCAATGCTTACTTCCTAATTATCGTGGGTTTGCTTTGCCTCTGTAGGACAGTTGGGCCAGCGGAATATCTCCTGTCGCTTTCATTTCATCCTGTCCCTTCTCACTGGCTGGCTCCTCCCACGGGTTCCAAGAGCACTTCAACATCACTTAGGCTGTTTCCACTTCAGCCCCCAGTCTGAAGAGATGCCCAGCCAGCGCCCCACCTCATCATCTCTTTTATCCATTTCCCCGGCAAATCAGAGGCTAAGACAGAGGATGCCAACTGCATGTCCTTTAACACAAACAAGGTCCCTGTGGGCCTCCACACTAGTCTCAGGAGCAACCCCCACATTAGCTACCTGGCTACCTCACTCCCGCTTGAGTAAGTTTCAGGGGTCACAACACACTGTCCAGTACCTCAACTGTATGCAGGACGTCACGTCTCCACAATCGCGTGGACACCCGTCCAGGTGAAACTCATGCCGCTGCCCGCCCTGCAGAGGAAGGTGGCCGTCCTGGGGACGAGCCTCCTCCAGAGCCTCTCTTCTCCCTCCAGGACTGAATGTTTCAATTCAGAGAAAACTGCCACAGGACTAAGGTCACATACAGGATGCAACAAGAGTGCCTAAGGAGACCTTTGCATTTTCCATTTCTAGATTAGTGTGTCTCTGCCTTCCTGAGTTAAACCAGCCAAAGCAATCAAGGAGCATATATAAAATGCCTAAAAAAGAGCTGAAAAACATAGGAGCTGAATACGCGACCATGCATTTTGGTGCACGTTTCCAGTCACAGCACTCAGGAGAAGGAGGCAAGAGGACCGCAGATTTGGGCACAACAATAATGAGACCTTGTTTAAAACATGAAAATGACTCCCCGTCCTTGCACACCTACAATCTCACGTGGGTGCCTGGAGATAGAAGCAAGCAGGCAGGAAGCAGCGGTGAAAAACCTCCTGGGGGGCCTTTGCCCTCAGGAGGGAGCCTGTGTCCTTGGATGTGTGGCCCCAAGGAGAACTTGTGAGGATGAGAGGGAGTGGGGTGTCCTCCCCGGACAGAAGTTTTGAATGTAAGACAGGAACTAACCCTAAACTCACGCGGTGCTACAGCAGACACTGCGCATGAGCATGGAAACTGCAGTCCAGTTAACCTCCCCGCGCAATCAACAACTGCACCTCATTCTGTGAGTGTCAGTCAACCTGGGGCCCGAGGGATGAGGAGGTGATGGACAGGGAGGTGCTGGTACAGAGAGGAGAATTGATGTTGGCCAAGAGACGTCTTATCACACAGCAGGAGCCTAGGGATGCGAAGCCCTGGTCCCCAGGACCCCCGAGGCAGAAATGAGTTCTCCCAAGCTCCACAAACCCCAAGAGTGCCATGGTGTGAGTCTCCTGGGATTGGGGAACAGACCCTGTGGGGCAGCAAGTAGGTAGTTTTACTGGAGAGAACAAGCGGTTAAACACCGAAGGACTGCCGCAGTCATCAGGAAGGATCTGGGTGATCCTCAGGCTGGCCATACGTAGTCCACTCACACGGCGAACAAAAACGTCCTCCTTGGATTGCAAGGTCTGCTGGGGAGTGCCAGCCTAATGCCCCTAGTGGTTCACTCTCAGCAACGACAATCAGGTATTGAAGCCCACCGCTGAGGAACTATTTATGAGAGGAAGGAACTAAACATCCGGCCAGGCATCTTGGTGCACGTTTCCAGTCCCAGCACTCAGGAGGGAGAGGAGGGAGAACACAGGTTTGGATACAAAAACGAGTCCTTGTCTCAAAATAGGAAAATGATGCCCCTTGCTTGCACACGTGCAATCTCACATGGGAGCCTGCGGACGGAAGCATGCAGGCATGAAGCAGTGGCGAAAAACCTCCTTGGGTCTCCTTCCCCCCAGGAGGGAGCCTGCGTCCTTGGGTTCACTCTCAGCAACGACAATTCAGATATTGAAGACCACCTCAGAGGAACTGTTTGCCAGAGGAAGGGAGATATGTGGACATCAATGGGGAAGTTTCACTCCTCAATGGTCTGCCTTTTTGCAATACTCAAAAAAAGTGTCCAGATTAAGCTATTAAGACCTGCAGAAAGGGCCAGGTCAAGGCGAGGCAGTGGTCGTTTAGCAAAGAAAGCTGGCAGAGGCGACGTGATGAAAATTCACAAGTCATCAGGCAGGCAGAGAGCAAAAGGGGGTTCTTGAAGGCAAACAATGTTGAAAGGAGGGGTGGAGGGACCATGGCAGAGGAGGCGGGCGCACAGGAATAAGAGGCAGGCCAAAGTTAGATCCCAGAAAGAAGGTAGAAATCGCTGACCTCAGGGAACATGGGCGAATGGGCATGAAGACGGACCTAAAATACAAGCAGCCGGTCCAGGCAACAGATCCCATAGCAGGTGGGTGGAAGGGATAGTTGGGGAAGTGCAGCCATTAGGAAGACTTCACGAAAACTAGAGACCTGTCCAGAGCAGAGCGTCCCCCAGCCAGATGCTGTGGCGAAAACAGACCAAGGCTGCCGAGGGGGAACGGAGGTCAGGTGTTGAAGACCTCAGCCGAAGGCCACCAAGCAGAGCTGTACCCCAGCTTAAACCAAGGGAAACCAGAGATGCTGGCTCAGAAGAACCGCAGAGACACACCTAGGAGGAGCCACCCACCCGGCGAACTGCAAGCACCAGATCAAGACAGGGCAAGTGAAGTCCCATAATCAGGGGTGCCCAGGAACGCTGGCAGAGTGGGAACGTGCAGCTGACAATGGCCTGTAACAGTGGTACATGGAAAGGCCAGGCTGCATTTCCCTGTGGGAAGGTCAAGTAATGCCAACCCCATGCCATGAAATGAGCACCATCGGGCCAGGGAGATCCCAGTGCAACAGACAGGCCCACAAGTGACCCCTGGACAGTGGGAGAAGGCGGTCATCTCGGGCACCCTGACCCACATATATGACTGTGACCCTGGTGAGGAGGGATCGCACACTTCAGTCAGTGTACTGGGCTCACAGAAGACCCCAGACAAGGAGGAGCTGGTAAGCCACCCTCAACCTTTGGGCCTCGCCCACAAGAATCCCCCATGAGAGAAGATCAAGGTGGTTTCATCTGCATGCGCTCATGGCCACAACAGGTCACCAAGATGCCAGCCAAACAGGAGTGAGTAGCCTGGCCTGCAAGATCTGGACCTCAAAACGTCAGAGCTCAAAGAGAGCAGGCAGTGCAGCCAGGAGCTCTGGCCCCCACAGGTTAATGTGACCCTGGGAGGGCTTATGTCGTTTAGCCTTCTCTCTTCTCAAATACTTCTTTGTTCAGTTTGTCTCTGTGTGTCTATCACCTAGCCTAATCTAATATCTCCCAGCCTAATATAATAATTCCATGAAAAGTGGGTCTTGCCACCTTCATGGCTGCTCGATCCCCAGTGCTTAGAACACAGTATGTGATAAAGGACGATGCTCGGCTAATTCCTCTTCACATGCTTCTGTGCTCACACTCTATTGAGAGAGTTACTCCTAATCCTTGGCTTGAAGGCACAGGCAATTTCATCAGCAGTACACTTTCAGTACAGCCTTCATGGCCCCGTTCTGAAGATGTGAGGCTGTGAAGAGGAAGAGAATGGAGGTGATGGCCAGGGGAGCCAAGCCAGCATGGGGAGCCGTGGACCCCGAAGAGTCCTCACTGCCTTGTGCCTGGCCTCGTGCCAGCCACAGGGAAATGCCCTGCATGCCACCCGGGCTGTGCTTGTGTCCCTCCACGACATGTGGTTTTCAGAGATGCTGCTTTTTGGAAACCCAAAGTCAGGGGGCCAAAGACCGCCCCCAATGCGGGGCTCAGCCCGAGGAACAGACATGTTTCCTCTCTCCACAACCACTACATCACAGAGAGTCTGGGGACTTATAGGGACAGCACACAATGTTATAGATGGTTACTGTCCAGTGAGTCCATTAGTCTCTAAATCCAGGCAAAGGAGGGCCGTGGCCATCGGAGGTAGGGGCATGTACCGGTGGATAGCTAAGTTGTAGAAGTGTTTCCCTTCAGAGAGAAGAACAAGAGACAACTTATTACACGGTAGGACCCGGAAAGGGCGAAGACCTGATTCCCAGGACCCCCTGAATTAGAAATGAATTCTCTGGAGCTGAGCTCCCAACCCATGCAAAGCAGAACACTGCATTGTTGTGTAAGCCCCAGAGACTGAATAGCCAGACCTCATGGACAGCCACGACCACTTACTTACCCAGGCAGCAGAAGGGGGTTGGGCGACCTGAAAGCTAATCAGGCGCAGCCCACTCAGGTTGACGACCACAGAGTGGGAAGCAGAGACGTCCTCCCTGAGTTCAAGGTGTGCTGGTGAGTGCGGGACCCTGGGTCTAGCGCTCGGTTCTCAGCAGTGAGTGTACCGGCCTTGGAAATGCCTCTGACAAACTCTCGAGGAAGGGAGGCTGCACACGCTCCCCTTCCCAGTGGTCTTCTTCTTTGGACTTGCTGTCAAAAAACATACAACCTGCGTCATCGACATAAGCGGAGACCCAGATAAAAGGATCTTAGAGATGCCAGCAAGCATATTGAAAAGGGCCAACAGCTACAAGTCACAGGGCAGATAGAGGAGGTTGCTGAAATGGACCAAACCATTACCAGAAAAGCTGAGTAAAAACCATCACCAGCCTGAGGAAGCGAGAAGGGGTGGAAGGACCCTTGCATTGGATTTGGGGACACAGAAGGAGGGATCTCTCCACTTTTAGGCTTCAGAAACAACAAATTGATCACCTCTACGGACATGTCTTAAGGGGTAAGAAGGAAATTGAGCCCAAATCCAAGCAGCCAGTGAAGGCAATGTAGCACCCCTTATCAAGTGGGGAGAAGAGCAGGTGGGGTGACTGTAGCTGTCATGGAAAGTGAATGTGTGAACTAAGAGAAATGGCAAGGAGAAGAGAAAGACACACCCCAGATGCTGAGCTTGGGAAATTCACCAAGACTGCTGAGGAGTTATGAGGCCCAGGAATGTGCGTTCTCAGCCAAAGCCCACGAGGCAGAGCTTTTCCGCAGCTTCAACAAAGGAGAAAAGATGCAGCTCAGAGGCGCAGTCCAGTAGACTGTAAGCAGCATCCAGGGGGAGCGCCAGGGCCAATCCATTAACTCTTGAAGAGAAGTGAGGTGGGCTGAGTCGGGCCAGAGCGCTTGACTGAGGAGATTTGATGAGCAGGGCAGTCCAAAGATCGGGCTGCAATTTCCTACCAGAAGCTCAAGTAATATCCAACTCACATGATAAGTGGGAAGCTATGAGGTCTGGGAGACTCCAGCCAGGCCCCAGTGCAGCAGAGACCAAAGCCAGTCCAGCCTGGGTTCCCTGGTGCACACAGGTAATTGAGACCCTAGCGAGGGGAGATCGCACAGTGCAGCCTGCGTGCCTGGCTCATGGGAGACGCTGGTCAAGCCGAGCGGGCAGTCTAGTCCGGGATAGGCACCTGGCCCACATGAAACTCCAGCATGCAAGATGAGGTGGTTTGACCTGAGCGCCCGAGCCATAACAGGTCACCAAGAGAACAGCATGGTAGGAGTATGCATTCGGACTTGCACGGCCCAGCCCACAGTGACGGCCAAGACCCCAGGGAGGTGCCAGTGGGCACTCAGCCCTGTGCGCTCTGGCCCACGCAAACAGCCAGCACGTAGATGCCCCATCCCAGAGCTGTAGAAACAAGGGCCTAGTCTGTACCCCAGGGCCAAAGCAGTACGATCGACTTCTGCCCAGTAAGAGCAGGCAGCCTGGGATCCACACACGGCCCCCGCGTGTCACGTAGACCCCAGCAGGGCTGCAGTAGGCACTCTGGTCTCTCACGCTGGCCCAAAGACGACCCCAGCGGACTCCTGCGCGCAAAGGAAGCTACACCGCCGAGGCGGAGCAGGCTGCCGACCTGCACGTGGACCAGAAGAGCCGGAGAAGACTCTCGCGCCGTGGTTGTAGGTCGGCAGCCTGACCAGGGTCCAGACACCACAAGGTTCACGTTAAATGGTAACAGGCCGCCCGACCTGCATGTGCAGCCCACGGGAAATCCTGGCACAGAGGCAGCTTGTAGCTCCACTTGTGCCCCCAAAGCACAGGCGCCCTCTGCAGGCAGGACAGCCTGCGCCGTGATCGCAAGATACTCCATTACAGAGCGAGCAGATAGCTCAGACTCGGGACTGGCAGCCTGACCTGTTCTCCCCGACCCTAAAAGACTGCAATTCTAGGGTAGGAGGCAGCCCAACCTGACTGCATCAGCCCATAGGAAACCCCAATACAGCAGGAGCATCAACGTCGCCATGCCTGCATCCCCAGACCATAAGAGCATTAAGTTCCTGCGGACCATGCATCTAAAGTTGCACGCCAGACCACGGGAGACCCCAGCTCAGTGTGAGCATACACCTCAACTTGCTCACCCAGACCACGGAAGACCCCAGCTCAGTGTGAACATACATCTTAACTTGCTCGCCCGGACCTTGGGAGACCCCAACTCAGTGTGAGCATACTCGCCCAGACCACTGGAGACCCCAGCTCAATGTGAGCGTACATCTCAACTTGCACGCCCAAGCCATGGGAGACCCCAGCTTAGCGTCATCATACATTTCAACTTGCACCCCACCCTCAGTCCCCAGGAGGCCCCAGCTCAGCGTGAACACAGGCTCTGGATGCTCCCAGTCATGCCTGAATGGGGAGCCTTTGAAGAAGAAACGGGCCAGTCTGGCCTGGGCCCCTGCCAGCCTTGTGGCATGTAGTCAGGGGGCACCTGAGCTTTTGGGAAAGCTTCACTGTTTCATGTAGGAAATGGTCCTCTCGAAGTCTCGCAGCTGGAGTGTCTGTGCCGCCGATCTAAAGTATGAGGCCCTAAAGGACCTGGCCTGGGTTCTCTTCCGGAGCTTCAGTGGCTGCATGAGCTCCAGGATACTCCTTTATTCGTCTGAGAAGGCCTTTGGGAGTCCTGGAAAAGAGAGAACATGGCATGTGTTGTAACACTCCTCAGTGAACTCGAGAAGGTCCTGAGCTTTCCAGAACCTCATGTCGTCTGTGGAAATGGGCATCCAGAGATTGATACGTCGGTTTCACGCAAATATTGTTGGAGTGATTTGCAGGCCCTGGGGAAGGTTGCTCTTCAGGTTTATTTCACACATAACAGTTGTATGTGTTCAGTTTTTTTTTGTTATTGTTTTTGTTTTTATTTTATGTTTTATTTTTATATAGTTTTTGGTTTTCTAGAAGTATGATCTCGCTCTAGCCCAGGCTGACCTAGAAGTTCACTATGTAGTTTCAGGCTGGCCTCGAACCAACAGTGATCCTGCTACCTCTACCTGGTTTCATGAACTGGAATTAAAGGTATGCACCACCACACCCGACTTCATGATCAGGTTTTTAAATATCAGAGGAATTAAATACAATCTGACAATTTAAAAAGATGTTGCAAATGGATTTGTCCGAAGAAGAATGTCATTTATGTACTTATAAGACAAATCACTTTAACAACAGGTGGAATGATTACCAAATAAATTTCAACTTATTACCAGCATACTAATATATTAATGTTATAAATCATTGTGCAACTTGCTGATTTTTTTTTCAAGGGGTAGGTACTCACTCTAGTCCAGGCTGACCTAGAATTCACTATGTATTCTCAGTCTGGCCTTGAACTCAGGGCAATACTCCTACCTCTGCCTCTGGAATACAGGGATTAAGGCGTGCGCCACCATGCCCATCCAGTGGACCCCAGTGTTTCCTTGTCTTCAGCTTGCTGGTGCTGGGATTACTGGCACCTGTTGCCATGCCCAGCTTTTATTCAGGCTCCTGGGGATCTGAATTCAGATCCTCATGCATGCACAACAAGTACTTTACTAACCTAATGTTCTCCCTCACCCTGGACAGATAAAAGCTTTCATTATGGAAATAATGGGTTAGATAAGGAATAAGTACAGTCCAGCAAGTGAGGTATCTTGCACACTAAAAATGAAAACACTGGTAGAAGAAACTGAAGACAACACAAGTCAATGGACAGATTCCCCCATGTTAATAGGTTGGAAAAATTAGCACTATTAAAATGTTCACCCAGGCATGGTGGCGCACACCTTTAATCCCAGCACTGGGGAGGCAGAGGTAGGAAGATTTCCATGAGTTGGAGGCCACCTTGAGACTACAGAGTGATTTCCAGGTCAGCCTGAGCTACAGTGGGACCCTACCTCGAAAAAGAAAAAAAAAAGTTCATATCACTCAAAAGTAATGTGCAGATTAATGCAAGCCCTATTAAAATTTCAATGACAATATTTTTATTTACTTATTTGGGAAGAGAGAGAGAATGAATGGGCATGAAAGGACCTCTTGCTACTGCAAAGGAATTCCAGATCCATGTGCCACTTTGTGCATCTGGCTCTATTTGGGAGCTGGAGGACTGAACACAAGCCACCAGGCTTTCAGTCAAGTGTTGTTAACTGCTGAGCCACCTCCCAAGACCATCAATGACAATTTTCACAGAAATAGAAATCAATGCTAAAATTTGGATATACTACTCTCAAAAGACCTGGAGTAGCTCAAGTTATTTTGAGGGAAAGGAATAAAGCATTATGCTCCTGCTCCTGAGTTTAAGTGATATTATGAAGCTTTATTAATCTAAATGGCACAGTCCTGGCATGCTAACAGACACACTGAGCAATGGGACAGAATAAGTATCCCGAAGAGAAATCCATGCATTGTAGTCGCTGTTGATTTTTGTCTGAGACTAAGTAAGAATACATAATGGGGTGTGAACACGCTGTTCAATAGTGATGTTTATGAGCTTGCAAAGGGTGAAAGATCATTGCTTCATACGTCCTGCAAAAATGAACTCAGAGACAGCATGTAGCTCAGTGATAGAGTGTTTGCCCCTCAAGCATGAGTCCCTGGGTTTATCCTCAGTACTGAAGAAAAAAAATCAAAATTTATTGAGGAGTTAAATCTAACACCTGAAATTGTCAAACCTTCTAGAAGAAAACAGGGGAGAAGTTCTATGGCATTAGTCTGAGGAAGTAATTGTTGTATATGATGTCAAAGGTGCAGACATCAAAAGGAAATAGACAAGTGGATTATTCATATCAAACTAAAATGTTTCTACACAACAAAGAAACAATAAACAGGGTGGGACAAACAAATGGAAGGCTTCATTTCAAACAGGCAAAAACCTCAATAGATACTTTCCAGAAGACACAAACATGAACAGTTACATGAAAAGTGCTCAACATCATTCCATACTTGGACAATCAAATGAAAACCACAAGGAGGTGTTGTCAAGGATGTGCAGGAAAGGAACCTTTATACAATTTTGGCAGGAATGGAAATCAGTGCAGCCACTATAGAAAACAGCATAGAGCTTACTGAAGATGTAAAAAACAAAAAGGGCTGCAGATGGCTCAGCAGTTAAGGTACTTACCTGCAATGCCTGAGGACCAAGATTTGATTCCCCAGTACCCACCTAAAGCCAGATACACAAGGTGGTGGATGTGTCTGGAGTTCATTTGCAGTGGATAGAGGCCCCTTTGTGCCCATATTCATGTCTCTTCTCCCTCTCTACGGAGCCTTTAATCCCAGCACTCAGGGGGCAGAAGTAGGAAGACTGCTGTGAGTTCAAGGCCAGCCTGAGACTACATAGTGAATTCTAGGTCAGCCAGGGCTAAAGTAAGAACTTCTCTCAAAATAGAGCTACTGTGGTGGTTTGGTTCAGGTGTCCCCCATAAACTTAGGTGTTCTGAATGCTAGGTTCCCAGCTGATGGAGATTTGGGAATTAATGCCTCCTGGAGGAAGTGTATTGTTGGGGCCTGGCTTATGGGTATTAAAGCCAGTATCCCCATGCCAGTGTTTGGCACACCCTCCTGTTGCTGTGTCCCACCTTATGTTGGCCAGGGGCTGATGTCCACCCTCTGCTCATGCCATTGTTTTCCCTTGCCATCGTGGAGCTTCCCCTCGAGCCTCTAAGCCAAAATAAATCTCTTTTTCCCAGGAGCTGCTCTCGGTTGGGTGATTTCTACCAGCAATGCGATCCGGACTGCAACAGTAAAGTGGTACCAAGGAGTGGGATTGCTGCTGGACACCTAACTATGTGGTTTCGGCCTTTTGGAGCTGATTTTCAACAGGAATGTGGAAGGAGTTGAAATCTTAGCCTAAGAGATGCCTTGCAGTGCTGTAAGTACAGCTTGACGGACTGTTCTGGTCTGAGCTGCAAGACCTGAATGCAGTAACAACTATGGACTGTGAGGTTTGGCTTATGAGGGCGAGAAAGAGCTTTGCTTGGACTAGCCTAGCAGTTTGTGTGAGAAGCTTGCTCTGTGCCCATGTCCTGAGAAGTTGTGCAGGGTTGCTTTGCGTAGAAATGAACTGGTGTGAGTAGAGGGACATGGCACAGAAAGAAAAATCTTTGGGTGAACTGTTGCCCGTTCAGCTGCAACTGAGAGATTCCAACCTTTGAGACTGGGCTAGCTGACCTGCGCTGGGGCAACAAAAAGAATGTCGACTCTTTTGAAGGGGCCTGAGTGCTCAAGGAGTGTCCTGTTCTTCAAAATCTGCTTTATTACCCCCTGGATTAACAAATTGGCACCCTACCTGGTATTGTGGAGTATAAGAAATGCTGGAAAGAGGGTCATTGAGTTTGCAACACGGTCTTGTGTTTTGGAAATGGCCATGGGCAGTGTGAAGCGGGTTTGCTGGTTGCCTGCATAGAGACCCCATGGGGCCATGAGGATGAACCGTGGCTTGCAGTGGAGACCCAGTGGAGATGCCGGGACCATGAGATGGCTGCGGAGGAGCTGCCGGCCCCTATGAAGTTTCCCAGGACTGTGAGTAGCCTAGCTGGAGGGGTGGAATTGTAATGCCAGAGACTTGTTGCTGGTTAGAATTATCGGATTTGGAGATTTGTCACTGGCTAGAGTTGCTGTACTTGAAGCTACAGAGTTTGATGTTTGCCCTGGTTGTTTTAAATCTTGTATTGGTTGAATGTTTCTTTGCTATGCCCAATGCCATCTTTTGCAGTGTGAATATTTATTCTGTGTCATTATGGTTTTTTTGAGGTTATATTTTGGTATTATGGCTCAGTAAAAAGATCTTGAACTATGGGGATGTATGAACATCATTGGGATTGATTAAAAACTATGGGGACTTTTAAAATGAGATGAATGCATTGTATTTTACATCATGTATGGATATCAGTTTATGGGGGCCAGGGGCGGAAAATGGTGGTTTGGTTCAGGTGTCCCCCATAAACTTAGGTGTTCTGAATGCTAGGTTCCCAGCTGATGGAGATTTGGGAATTAATGCCTCCTGGAGGAAGTGTATTGTTGGGGCCTGGCTTATGGGTATTAAAGCCAGTATCCCCATGCCAGTGTTTGGCACACCCTCCTGTTGCTGTGTCCCACCTTATGTTGGCCAGGGGCTGATGTCCACCCTCTGCTCATGCCATCGTTTTCCCTTGCCATCGTGGAGCTTCCCCTCGAGCCTCTAAGCCAAAATAAATCTCTTTTTCCCAGAAGCTGCTCTTGGTTGGGTGATTTCTACCAGCAATGCGAACCGGACTGCAACAGCTACATATGTTTCAGCCATCCCAACAGTTGGTAGATATGTAAAGGAAATGACAACAGTATATCAGAGATACCTGCACTTTCATGTTTATTGCAGCATTGTTCACCATCATGAAGATATGGCATTGTGGTGTCCATTTATGAATAAATGGACAATGAAAACCTATCCTGTAAAATGGAATATTATTCAGCAATGATAAGGTCAGAGTTCTGTCATCAATTGTAACATGAATGAAACTGACAAGCATTATGTGGAGTGATATAAAGCCAGACATAAATAGAGAGGTATCACACGATTCCCTCATTTGTGGAATCCAAATCAGCTGAACTCATAGGGCTAGTGGCAGAACAGAGATTACCAGGGGTTGGGGTGAGGAAATGGGGAGAGCTGCTTAAGGGATGCAAAGTCACAGCCAGATACAAGGCATGCATGTTGGTGTTCTATCACACAGAGGAGGGTTATGGCAAGCAGGACTGTATCCCATAACCCTGGCAGCTGGAAGAGGGGATTGTGAATGTTCTCTTTATGAAGAAATATTATTGAGATGAATAACATCGCTCAACAATGTGTAAATGTACTAAAACATCACGTTGTAATCCATAGTGATGCACAGTTCTTATCTACCAATGAAATATGTTCCCCACTTGGAGCCATTAGAGAAATGCAAATTAAGACCCCATTGATCACATATTTACTGTTTTTTTTTTTTTTTCCCTGAGACATGATTTTGCTGTGTACCTCTGGCTGGCTTATAACTCACTATGTAGGTCAGGCTGGCCCTAAGATATTTGTAATTCATCTGTCTCAGGTTCCCAAGTTTTGTAATTACAAATTACTGCTACTGGTAAAACCCATTAATTTGTATGCTAACTAAAAATATTCATAAAAATGTAAGCCAGACGTGGTGTGCATGCATTTAATCCCAGCACTTGGGAGGCAGAGGTAGGAGGATCACCATGAGTTTGAGGCCACCCTGAGACTCCATAGTGAATTCTAGGTCAGCATGAGCGAGAGTGAGACCCTACTCAAAAAGCCAAAAAATAATAATAGCAATAAAAATAGAGCAATAAACATATAGGACAAAAACTACATTGAGGGCTGGAGAGATGGCTTAGTGGCTAAGCGCTTGCCTGTGAAGCCTAAGGACCCAGGTTTGAGGCTCGGTTCCCCAGGACCCACGTTAGCCAGATGCACAAGGGGGCACATGCGTCTGGAGTTCGTTTGCAGTGGCTGGAAGCCCTGGCTCGCCCATTCTCTCTCTCTCCCTCTATCTGTGTTTCTCTCTGTCACTCTCAAATAAATAAATAAAAAATGAACAAAAAATATTAAAAAAAAAACTACATTGAGCTTTCAGTACACATGAGATAAACTAATAAATCATTGTCTCACCTATACATGTACATATTTATGTGTGTGTGCATGTATGTGCATATGTATCTCCAATAATGTACGTATTTAACCAGTAGTGCAGACATGCAATGCAAGTACTATATAGTATGTGTTACTGGTTTTGTCTGCCTGAAGAACCGCTACTAAAACACACTCCATGTGATTCTACTAATATAACACCCTTGAAATGACAAAACTATAAAAGTGTTGAAACATTAGTGGTGTGGTGGTTTGATTTAGGTGTCCCCCATAAACTTAGGTGTTCTGGATGCTATGTTCCCAGGGGATAGCAATTGGAAATTAAGCCTCCTGTAGGCGGTGTGTTACTGGGGGTGGCCTTATGGGTGTTATAGCCAGTGTCCCCTTGCTAGTGTTTGGCACACTCCCCTGTTGCCATGGCCCACCTTATGTTGGCCAGGGTGTAATGTCCACCCTCTGCTCATGCCATCATTTTCCCCTGCCATCGTGGAGCTTGCCCTTGAGCCTGTAAGCTAAAATAAACCTCTTTTTCCCACAAGCTGCTCCTAGTTGGGTGATTTCTACCAGCAATACAAACCTGACTGCAATAGTAAAGTGGTACTGAGGAGTGGGATTGCTGGTAGACACCTGATCGTGTGGCTTTAGCCTTTGGGAGCTGACTTCAAGAGGAATGTGGAAGGATTTGAAACTTGGCCTAAGAGATGCCTTGCAGTGCTGTAAGTACAGCTTGATGGACTACTCTGGTCAGAGTTGAAAGACCTGAATGCAGTAAGAACTATGGACTGTGAGATTTGGTTTATGAAGATGAGAAAGAGCTTTGCTTGGGCTGGGCTAGCAGTTTGTTTGAGAAGCTTGCTGTTATGCCTGTATCCTGAGAAGTTGTGCAGGGTTGCTTTGTGTAGAAATGGATTGGTATGAGCAGAGGGATATGGCACAGAAAGGAAAATTTTTGGGTGAACTGCTGCCTGTTCACCTGCAATTGAGATTACAAGCTTTGAGATTGGGGCAGCTGATGCACTGGGACCACAGGAAGAACATAGATATGTAGACTCTTTTGGAGGAGCTTGAGTGCTCAAGGTGTGTCCTGTTCTTTTAAAGTCTGTTCTATCCCCCCCCCCCCCGATTAACAAATTGGTACCCTACCTAGAATTGTAGAGTATAAGAAATGCAGGAAAGAGAGGGTCATTGAATTTGCATCATGATCTTGTGTTTGGTAAATGGCCATGGGCAGTGTGAAGCAGGTTTGCTGGATGCCTGCATGGAGACCCCATGGGGCCATGAGGATGAACCTTGGCTTGCAGTGGAGACCTAGTGGAGATGCCAGGACCACAAGATGGCTGCTAAGGAAAGCTGCTGGGCCTGATGAAGTTTTCCAGGACTGTGAGTAGCCTAGCTGGAGAGGTGGAATTGGAACTCGAGAGAATTGTTGCAGGTTAGGATTATTGGACTTGGAGATTTGTCACTGATTAAAGTTGTTGGACTTGAAGCTCCAGAATTTGATGTTTTCTCTGGTTGTTTTAAATCTTGTATTGGCTGAATATTTCTTTGCTATACCTAATGCCATCTTTTGCAGTGTGAATGCTCATTCTGTGCCATTATGGCGTTTGGGGGGATTTTTTTGGTACTTCGGCTCAGTTAGAAGATCTTGGACTATGGGGATGTATGCACATCATTGGAATTGATGAAAACTATGGGGACTTTTAACTTTGGGTGAATTCACTACATTTTTTTAAATCTTTTTTTTAATTAGCATTTTCCATGGTTATAAAAAAAATATCCCATGGTAATTCCCTCCCTACCCCCCCTCCAACACTTTCCCCTTTGAAATTCCATTCTCCATCATATTACCTCCCCATCACAATCATTGTACTTACATATATACAATATCAACCTATTCAGTACCCTCCTCCCTTCCTTTCTCTTCCCTTTATGTCTCCTTTTTAACTTACGGGCCTCTGCTACAAGTATTTTTATTCTCATGCAGAAGCCCAATCATCTGTAGCTAGGATCCACATATGAGAGAGAACATGTGGTGCTTGGTTTTCTGGGCCTGGGTTACCTCACTTAGTATAATCCTTTCCAGGTCCATCCATTTTTCTGCAAATTTCATAACTTCATTTTTCTTTACCGCTGAGTAGAACTCCATTGTATAAATGTGCCACATCTTCATTATCCACTTATCAGTTGAGGGACATCTAGGCTGGTTCCATTTCAAATTCACTACATTTTCTATCATGTATGGTTATGTTTATGGGGCCAGCATGGAATATGGTAGTTTAATTCAGGTTTCCCCCATAAACTTAGGTGTTCTGAATGCTAGATCCCCAGCTGGTAGTAATTTGGGAGGCGATGTATTGTTGGGGGTGGCTTATGGGTGTTATAACCACATTCTCCTTGCCAGTGTTTGGCACACTCTCCTGTTCCTGTTGTCTACCTGATGTAGGCCAGGAGGCAATCATTTGCTCATGTAATGGCTTTCCCCTGCCATCGTGGAGCTGCCCCTTGAATCTGTAGTCCAGAATAATCCCTTTTCTCCCTGAAGCTGCTCTTGGTCATGTACTTTTTACCAGCCATGAGAAGCTGACTACAACAGTAAAATTGCTTCTGAGATGGGGGGTCATTGCTGCTAGAAACCTGACTGTGTGGCCTTTGGCCTTTTGGAGCTGATTTTCAAGAGGAATGTCAAAGGAATTGAAGCCTTGGACTAAGAGACACCTTGTGGTGCTGTAAGTACAGCTTGATGGACCGGTCTGGTCAGAGTTGAAAGACCTGGATGCAGTAAAAACTATGGACTGTAAGGTTTGGCTTATGTGGGTGAGGAAGAGCTTTGCTTGGACTGACCTAGAAGCAGTTTGTGTGAGAGGCTTGCTGTTATGTCTATGTCCTGAGAACTTGTGCAGATTTGCATTGCATATAAGTGGACTGGTATGAGTAGAGGGATATGGCAGAGGAAAAAAATGATATCTTTGGCCTGAAACTGCTGCAGTTCAGCTACTATTATTTGAGAGATTACAACCATTGAGATTGGGCCAGCTGACCTGCCTTGTGACAACAGGAAGAATGCAGACTCTATTGAAGTAAGGGATCTGAATGCTGAGGGAATGTCCTGTTCTTCAAAGTCAGTTTTATTCCCCTCTGGATTAACAAGTTGGCAGCCCACCTGGTATGGTGGAGTATAACAAATGCATGAAAGAGAGGGTCATTGAATTTGCAACATGGTTTTGTTTTTTTGGAAATGGCCATGGGCAATGTGAAGCAGGTTTGTTGGATCACCTGTGTGAAGACCCAATGGAGCCATGTAGATGGACTGTGGGTTGCAGTGGCGACCCAATGGGGATGCTAGGACTATGCAATGGCTGCCAAGGAGAGCTGCCAGCACCAGATGAAGTTTTCCAGGACTGTGAGTAGCCTAGTTGAAGGGGCAGAATTGGAACTTCAGAGACTTGTCACTGGTTAGAATTAATGGATTTTGTGACTCGTCATTGATTAGAGTTATCAGACTTAGAACTACAGAGTTTGATATTTTCCCTGTTTTTTTTTTTCCATCTTGTATTTGTTGAATGTTTTTTTGCTATGCCCAGTGCCATATTTTGCACTATGAATGTTTATTCTGTGCCATTATGTGGTTTTTTTTGTATTATTGTTCAGTTAAAATATCTTGGACTATGGGGATGTTTAAATATCATTGGGATGGCTTAATAAAAAACAACTATGGGGACTTTTACAGTTGAACTGAATGTATTTCATTTCACATCATGGATGGTTATCAGTTTATGGGGGCCAGGAGTGGAATGTGGTGGATAGATTCAGGTGTCCCCTATAAAGTGTGCTAAATCCTAGGTCCCTGGTTTGTGGCAATTTGGCAATTGGAGCTTTCTGGAGGTGATATATTATTGGGGGTGGGCTTATGGATGTTATAGCTAGCTTCCCCTTGCCAGTGTTTAGCACACTCTCCTGTTACTGTTATCCATCTTATGTTGGCTATGAGTTGATGTCTACCCTTTGCTCATGCCATCGTTTTCCCTGCCATCATGGAGCTTCCCCTTGAGTCTGTAAGCCAAAATAAACACTTTTCTCCCATAAGCTGCTCTTTGTTGGGTGTTTCCTGTTGGCAATGCAAAGCTGACTGTAGCAGCCAGCTTTCTGTCACTGTACTAAATATTTGAAATTACCAGGTACTTCTTTTTTTATAGTATTTTTATTTGTTTATTTATTTGACATAGAAAGAGGGAGGGAGAGAGAATAGGCATGCCAGGGCTTCCAGCCACTGCAAACAAACTCTAGACATGTATGCCCCCTTGTGCATCTAGCTTACGTGGGTCCTGGAGAATTGAACTGGGATCCTTTGGCTTTGCAGACAATGCCTTAACTGCTAAGCCATCCCTCCAGCCCCCAGGTACTTCTTTTTATAGAAAGAAAATCTGGGAGGATTGGGAAGATAGCTGTAGTAAGGTACTTGCTTTGAAGCATGAGGACCTGTTCACTTCTCAGAACCCACACTAAACAAACAAAAGGCAGTACTAGGGAGGCTGACCTCTGGTGTTTACAGGCTAGACAATCTAGCCTGCTTGGCAAGCTCCAGGCCAACAAAAGACCCTGTCTCAAAGCAAGTGGATGGTACCTGAAGAACAATGAGGCTTTCCTCTGGCATGGGAGAGCAAACCACTTACCTCATGGCCAGGAAGAAAGAGACACAGAATGGAACTGGAGTTCCACAGTCACCCTTGCAGGCACGTGTCCAGCAATTTCCAGACCTCTTTCTAGACTCAGCCATTTCCTACAGGTTCAACCCTCTCCTGAGAGCTCTCAGTCAGGAACCAGACCATTAATGCATGGGCCATGGATCAGTTCCAGGGCCAAACTGTAAGCCATAGTGTACCATGATTCTATACACAGAACCTCTGTAAACTAATTAAAACTTCCTTGAATCATTAACTATGTTTTAAAGTTTTTTTTAAAGTTCAGTTAAGGGCGTACACCCATATCAGCCAGAAAAGCAAGATGGCACATGCGCGTGGAGTTTGTTCACAGTTAGAGGCCCTGGCATGCCCATTCTCTTCCTCCCTCTCTGTCTTTCTCTCTGTATCACATAAGTAAATAAAATATGAAAAATGTTCACTTCAGAAAAATCAAAGGCTAAGAGGGATGTCTCAGTCAGTAATGTGTTTACCATGCAAATATAAGGACCTGAGTTCAGATACCCAACATCCATGTAAAAAGCTGGGCAAGCAGCACGTGCCTTGATCTCTGCACTGATGAGACAGAAACAGAAGAATCCCTTGGCCTTACTGGCCAGCAGGTCTAGCAGACTTGGTGAGGTCCAGGTTCAGTGAGAAACCCTATCTCAAAAATATGATGGCGAGCCACCCTGGGACTACATAGTGAATTCAAGGTCAGCCTGGGCTACAGTGAGAGCCTACCTCAAAAAAACAAGCCAGGCGTGGTGGCACATGCCTTTAATCCCAGCACTTGGGAAGCAGAGGTAGGAGGATCACTGTGAGTTTGAGGTCACTCTGAGAATACATACTGAATTCCAGGTCAGCCTGAGCTAGAGCAAAACCCTAGCTCAACAAAAGAAAACAAGGGCTGGAGAGATAGCTTAGCAGTTAAGGCACTTGCTTCCACAGTCAAGGGACTTGGGTTCGATTCCCCAGGACATGCGTGCAGATGCACAAAGGGGCGCATGTATCTGGAGTTCATCTGCAGTGGCTGGAGCATGGTGTGCCCATTCTCTCTCTCTCCCTCTCTCTAGCTCTTTCTCTCTCTCTCTCAAATAAATTAACAAAGGACCCAGGCTCAATTCTCCAGTGCCCACATAAGGCCAGATTCACTAGGAGGCACATGCAACTGGAGTTCATTTGCAGTGATTAGAAGCCCTGGTACACCCATATTCTCTCATTCTCTTTCAAATAAATAAATAAATAAATAAATAATTTCTTTTACAAATTAAAAAAAAAGAAAACAGAACTGCTGGAATCATTATTTCCATTTTACGTATGATAATATAGTTATATGTCCTACTAAGTGGGAGCCATTCATTTTCTCATGTCTCCAGTCTAATAATTAATTCAGTATGTTTGCTCCTAGCACAACATTCAGTTCCTTCCTGTGAAAATAAACAAGCAAGCAGTCACACAAAAAAAAATATGATGGAGAGAGATTGAGGAAGACATCTGACATTGGCCTCTAGCCTCCATGCACACATGTGGACACACATGTGCTACACACATACACTACATACACATACAAACAATCATCATATTTCAATAGATGCAGTTTAGAAAATGCACCATCCACTTCTGTTTAAAATGTTGCTGTGTGTGTGTGTGTGTGTGTGTGTGTGTGTGTGTGTGTGTGCACACACGCTTGCGTGCGTGCATGAGAACAGGTACATGCTTGCTACAGTGTACACGTGGAGGTCAGGGTTCAGCCTCAGGTGTTGGTCCTCATCTTCCCCCTCATTTGAGTAAGAGTCATTGTACACCACTCCATTTACCAGGCTAGCTGACCTGCATACTCCTGGGAGATTCTCCTGTCTCTGCCTCTGCCTCACATCTTGCCACAGGTATGTTGGAATTACAGAACCCACCATGGGCATTTTATGTAACATCTGGGGATCCAAACTCAGATATGCATACTTGTATAGCAAGCACTTTATCCACTGAGCCATCCTCACATCCCCCATCCATGTCTTTCAATAAACAAGGGTATCTATGAAAAGCCGACAGCAAAGAACATGCTTAACTATGGTAGAAGATTCTTCCCCATGATATCAGAAATAAAATAAGAACATATGTTATCATCACCTCTATACATTATTGCATATCATGCCCTAGCCTTTGCAATAAGACAAGACAAACAAAAAACAAAGGCATAGGAGTAGAACTATTCTCATTCATAGACAATATCACCACCTATGTAGAAAATCATAAAGAATTCATTAAAAACTATTCGAAGTAATCCATGAAGGTTTCAGGATAAAAGAGCAATGTAGAAAAGCAATGCTGTATAGTAATATTTCTTTTAGTCTCCTGGTAATGAATTCAATGTTTCTCTAAAATGATTCTTTCACATTCATTTTTGGAGACTATGTAATATTCATGTAATATAGAAGTCTAGGTTTGAATGGTTATCACTTTATCAGTGCTGGGGGCAGAGCCCAGAGCCTTGAGCATATAAGGCAAACATTCTATCATTAAGCACCATCTCAGGTCCTTTGAGTTATTTTCTTTAATGACTTTGAAAATCTATTGTCTGCTGACTTCCATTGTTTTCACTGAAATGTCATATGTCCTATCTGCTAGTTACTTTCAAGATTTTCTCTTTGTCTTTGGTTTTCAGTACTTTTGCCATGATGTTCCTAGTGTAGTTTATTTTTATTTATTTTTCCTGGAGCATGTAGCAGTTCTTAAGTATGTGGTTTGATACCTTTGGTGAGTTTCAGAGCATTTTCAGACATTATATCTCAAAATATTGCCCTTGGAACATTCAGATTCAGATTCTCTTTTACTTCTGGGACTCCAACATGAGTTTCAAATCTGTACACATTCCATGCTCACCAGAAAAATCTAACTCAAAATTGAGTGCATTGTCTGTATTAATATTTTAAACTACTATGTATAATTCACCAGAACAATTATATTGTGATCCCTGGTCTCTCTATATTAATCATTTAGACTACCATGCATAAATGTATTATATATCATAAAGACAATAATTCCTTATTTAAGGATAAATGCCAAGGTTTCTAAAAAAGCTTTCAAAGAATAACATTTCTTTATTTGATTTTTTTGTCTTCTTGTGAATTAAAATGGATGCTTTTGCTTTAAAAAGAAAAAGAAGCATCAATCTCAAATACTGTTTTCATACTTACACTATATTTTACAAGCATTAGCTTCTAGTCACCCACATTATGGAAAAAATCTGTATCCTTCATTTATTGCTAACAGCCAGGCATAGATGGTTGTGGATGCGTATTTCTGGTTGAGCTTTTGTTTGAGCAGCTTCCAAAACATCATCCTGTAGGTTTTTTGGAATCGGTGCCAAGTTCAGCTCAGATTAAGTTTCTTTGTTAGGATTGCTTTTTAAGGCGTCTGGATCAGAAATCATATAGTTCTGCTACACAGCAGAGTCACATTTGGAAATCATCAGAGAAATCATAATAAAGGGTAGATGGTATTGCATGCTTTTTTTTTTCCTTAGGATGAGTAAAAGTTATGACAAAAATAATTTTATTAAAAATTTAGAAAATGCTAGGTTGCTATTGTTAAAAAATTTAAAAGCAGCTGATAACTTAGCTTGAAATAATAACATTATGCAGGATTATTGTTATTAAAGTTATGGTGCAATATTTCTAAGAAAATATAAGGATATCCTTTTATTTTACCTATTTTCAGTGACACATGTGTGCATGTACACACACATATACACATACACACACATACAGGTTGACAAGGCATTCAAGACTAAAAATGTGTAGCTTAATTTCATTATTTTTGCTTTGTCTTTAAATCTTAAGCAGAAACTTAGATGATTCTTCATAACATTTCAGCAAACAGTTTACAGTCATTTGAATAAAGAGGTGGGCTTAGATTTCACTGGACAGCAATAATCCACTTACCAAAAATTTTTAATTTAAAAAACAAAAACCTCTCCCAGGGAAGTCTTCAGTCTGTAGTGTGATATACTACATCATATTCATAAGTGGACCATGATTTAAGATAAGAGCCTCAAGACTTTGGTACCTGTGAAATAAGCCTGCATCTCTGGTGTTTAGGCTTCTCAATCATTTCCAAAATGATTGATGGGTTTGGGAGAGATCATTTGATTATCCCATACATCACCAGGAGACTGTATATTTAGTTTGAAATCCAAGTGACTTAGTGGATAAGCTCCAGACTCAGGAACCAAAGAAAAGAGGTGGGTTTTTTTCCTCCTCTGATTTGGAGAATAACCTTTGTCATTCTCTGCTCTGTGTTACACTTAAATTTAGAAATAACTTTTCCCCACATGGTCACTTCAAAAGGATGCTGGGAGCCTATGAAAATCATCATGACATCTCAACCTAAATGTATGTTCTTGTAACTTTATATGGGATAATCAGGTAACCTCTCCAAAATTCCACCACACATCGAGTCATCTATTTGAGTGCTAATTAAAATGTCTCTGCAGGTGTATATGTGTGTTTGTGTGACTTGGATCTGTCATACTGGCAGAGTTGTCTTTCCAAAAATCCCTAATACATGTTTATTTTTCCTCAGCTCCTAAACAACATTAGAGGAAAGGTAGGCAGATCCTTCAGAGAGTAAGGAAACAAACTTCTGCTTCTTTATAGCCCTACCTTATCTCCACCTTAAAGACAGAGCTAAAATGTGATGCCTGAGATATATGTAGCAATGAAGTTTTTATTGATTGATATAAATATGTATGGCTTTGTTCAGCTGGATACTGCTGGTAGGAGTTACTGGCGTATGTAATACATTATCTTATTACACTCATTTTATGGAAGCCGATCCTAAAGGGACAGTGGAAGGAGAGCTTACTCCAGCTTTCTGGAAAAGCAATTAATCCTCCTGCTTATGTAGCAACTGTGTCTTGGACCGTACTGGCGTGCTGGCACCCTTTCTCCTTTTATTAAAACAAAAATGCAGCTGCTGACCAGAAGTGCAGCTCTATGAGTGGGGCTTTCATCATGTTGGTAAGAGATTCATATCCAGGGTTGACATCATTTCGGTTATGGCCCTTTCATTATTAAAGTTGGGAACTTCAAGTTTGTTTATTAAAGATTTAAAGCTATAGGTTAAATCACCAAATTGAAATCCACTTATTCTCCTATATACGACAATAAGCGGATAAGGTGCGCTGGAAAATGGATTTTTCGACTTTTACCACCAGATGAGTTCTTTCCATTGTGAAATGCATTGAATCAAAAAAGAAACTGATGTTTAGTTTCTTCCCCTGAGTCTTGAGCATTTCTCCTTTGCAAGTAACTCTGAGAGCTGTTCACTACGCAGTGTTAGAATAGTGGGAGGGACTTTTGTTTAGCGCCTTGTGGCAGCTTGAGTGTGCGTTCACCTGCTTCTCCGCACTCTCTCAACCTGATCACACTTTAAGACGCGTGCCACTCACCTGTGTTTACGACGACACTTAACTCTCGCTGTAGCAGCATGCTCCCTGGCTCTCTGCTCTCACTGCAGTCGGGTGCGCCCAGGCTCTCTGAATTCTTGATACAGTCTTTATCATCAGTACACCTTTTATAGGAAAAATAAAAATTAGCAGAATGCTTTTCATCTGCACTTGAATGTAAATTTTTTTTTTTTTTTTTTTAGACAAGATCTTATGTAGTCTACGTTGACCTCAAACTTGCTATGTAGTTGAGGATGACCTTGAAATTCTGATTTTCCTATCTCAACTTTCTAAGGGCTGGGATTACAGGTATAGGGCATCATGACTTTTTTTTTTTTTATATTTTGTATTTTTGTATTTTAAATAGCAAAATTAACACACTGTATGGTTAACAAAGACACATCTATAAGGATACCAGTGAAACAAATTTGCAATCTAAAATGTCTGTTTAAGGCATTTTTAAAAATGTTTTATTTACTTATTATTTATTTGAGACAGAAAGAAAGAGGCAGATAGAGACAACAGGTATGCCGTGGCCTCTAGCCACTGCAAATAACTCCAGATGCACACACCACCTTGTGTATCTAGTTTACATGGCTACTGGGGAATCAAACCTGGGTTCTTAGGCTTCACAGGCAAGTGCCTTAACCACTAAGCCATCTCTCTAGCCCTGTTTAAGGCATTTTTTAGCTCTTGATTTCTTTAATTATGTTCTATCAGGCTTCACTTTTTTTTTTGAAGTAGGTCTTGCTCTAGCGCAGGCTGACCTGGAATTCACTATGGAGTCTCAGGGTGGCCTTGAACTCACAGCGATCCTCCTGCCTCTGCCTCCCAGGTGCTGGGATTAAAGGTGTGCGCCACCACACCTGGTGCTAGGCTTCACTTTTGCTAACCATAAAAATTATAATAAAAACCACTAAGTATGAACACAGTGACTTTTGATTTTGTGTCTGGAGGGAATAAGGAAGCAAGCATGGCCATCATCAAACGTCCCTTTTTTGTGTGAGGCTGGGAGGTGATTTAGCAGCTAACGGCACTTGCTTGCAAAGCCTGACAGCCTGGGTTCAATTCCCCAGTACCCACATAAAGCCAGATCCACAAAGTGGCACATGTGTCTGGAGTTAGTTTGCAGTGGCAGGAGGCCCTGGCCCATACTTTCTCTCTAAAATAAATCAATCAATAAATTTTGTTTTATTTATTTGAAAGAGAGAAAGAAACAGATAGAGAGAATGGGTACACCAGGACCTCCAGCCACTACAAATGAACTCCAGAGGCACTACCTTGTGCGCCTGGCTTACAATCAAACCTAGGCCCTTTGGCTTCACAGGTGAGTGCCTTAACTGCTAAGCCATCTCTTTGGCCCAGTAAATAAAAATTTTAAAGTCCCTTATGTGTGTGGCCTGATTGGCAGCTTATGTCTGTTACTTCCCCTTACAAGTCCCCCCTCTCCATGCTGGTGCCCTTCGCAGTGAGCCACAGGGTTAGCTATTCTATTCTGGCTCTAACCACTTTAGCAGAAGAGATGTTTGATTGGCTTGTTGTCTGACATAAGCATTCCTCTCCCTGGGGCCCCAGAGGCTACAACTATGGAATAAACCTAGTTGAGGTCAGTGTAAGTATTGCTTTCATTTTTCCCCACCAGAGCAGTTTATAAATAGAGAATGCCCCAGGGCTTTAGTCATTTCCTCCCGGACATAATCGCATGCCTCGTCCACCTTCTTCCTTTCACAACACAGCTAGTCGCCATCTGTGACTCTGGCATCCTGTGTGACTCGGCCTTCTGTTTTAAGATTAGGTTCTCTCAAATAGGTTTGATCAATAACTTCCCAACACCTGTGGTCCTTCATGGAGCCTCGCAGGGAATAGTGGGGATGAGTTGAAAGGGTGTTTCTGGGTTATCCAAAAACATTTAATTCTAGCTTCTTGGAGGTTAGTAGAGAGGGCCTCCCCAAACAAAATGAGAGGGTTTTTTTGTTTTGTTTTGTTTTTGTTTTTCCAAGGTAGAGTCTCACTCTAATCCAGGCTGATCTGGAATTCACTATGTATTCTCAGGGTGGCCTTGAACTCACAGTGATCCTCTGCCTCCCCAGTGCTGGGATTAAAGGCGTGAGCCACCACGCCCAGCTCTGAGTGGATTCTTAAAATGCCTGGGACAGGACCTTAGCAGAGATGTGGGTGACATCAACCAGCTACTCCGAGTCAGTCAGCCTCAGCGGCCCAGCTACATGCTATGGACTTGCAGTGCCCGGCATGGGGGCAAGGCTTCCATCTTGTCGGCAATCTTGACTTAAAAAAAGGGGGTAGGGGACTGGAGAGATGGCTTCACGGTTAAGGTACATGCTTGTGAGGCCTAAGGATCCCGGTTCGATTCTCCAGGTCTCAAGCAAGACAGATGCATATGGTGGCGCATGCATCTGGAGTTCATTTGCAGTGGCTAGAGGCCCTGGCGTGCCATTCCCTCTCTCCTCTCTGTCTCTAGTAAATAAATAAAAAATAAGATCTTTTTTAAAAGATTGCACGTGCGGAGGGTACTATGAGGAGTCAGCCAAGTGCTGCTGCTCTCTTACGGGCCTCTTTCACCAGGGTGGTGGGCGCATGGGTGGGGGGCACTTCAGGGCTGCGCGGTCCGGCTGTCTTGAGAAACAGGTTCAAAACAGCCCGTGCTGTGGGAGCCCTTGGGCCTGGCTCGCCTCTCTGGGGTGTGCAGGTTTGAGAGCTCGGCAGCCCAGAGGCATGGGCGGGCAAAGCTCTTGAGAAGCGGTTCGGGTGCCTGTCCGCGGTCAGGGGCCACTCTGCGCTGCCGGGGCTCACTGTGGCCCTGGCGACTGGACCCAAACCGCGGTCCACATCACATGCTCTAGAGGTTTCCTTGGGGGAGGGGACGATGGTACTCTGTGAACGGTCTCCATTCTTTCTGTAGGAAGGCTCAGCGTTCCTCTCTTTCTTTCTTTTTTTTTAATTTTTAAATTTTATTTATGTGAGAGCGACAGAGATAGAAAGAGTCAGATAGAGGGAGAGAGAGAAGGGGCGCGCCAGGGCTTCCAGCCTCTGCAAACGAACTCCAGACGCGTGCGCCCCCTTGTGCATCTGGCTAACGTGGGACCTGGGGAACCGAGCCTCAAACCGGGGTCCTTAGGCTTCACAGGCAAGCACTTAATCTCTAAGCCATCTCTCCAGCTCCGCTCCTCTGTTTCTAAGGAAACTCAAGTAAACGATAGGCCTTCAGAGACCTTGGATGGATTTTTTTTTCCCCCTTGATACCTTATATTTTTCAGCTGCCAGGTGATGAAGGGCAGATGTGCTATTTAAGAGCAAGTGTATCATCGACTTACTGCAACTGAGGCCTGACTTAATTCTAGGTCTTGGAGGTCCGGGGATGGGCCTCGGGATGGGTGGAATCTTACATGCCTGGGCAGGACCGTCCAGCATAGCTGTGACTTCTGGTGACAATACCAACTCCTCAAGCACTAGGTTTAGAACAAAGTCCTTTACTGCCTCCACTGCAACTACCAGTCCCAACTTCGGGGTGTTACCAGTCAACCTCAAGTTGGGGCAAACCCATAACTCCCTCCCTTGTATCTTCTTACAGTTTGCCGCAATGATTTACAGAAGTCAGGGGAAGAAGACTGTGCTTAAAATGAAGAGTATCACAGAGTGCAAGTGAGCAGTCAGGTGAGAGCTGCAGGGAACTGAGGCCGCCTGCCAGATCCTCAGCACAGAGCTTCTGACAGAGGAAGAGGGAGGGAGGGAGAGAGAGAGAATGGGTGTGCCAGGGCCTCCAGCCACTGCAAACCAACTCCAGATGCATGCGCCCCTTGTGCATCTGGCTAACGTGGCTGCTGGGGAATCGAAGCTAGGTCCTTTGGTTTTTCAGGCAAACACCTTAACCCCTAAGCCATCTCTCCAGCCTGGTTTTTTGAGGTAGGGTCTCACTCTAACCCAGGCTGGCCTGGAATTCACGATGGAGTCTCAGGGTGCCCTCAAACTCACTGCGATCCTCCTACCTCTGCCCCCTGAGTGCTGGGATTAAAGATGTCGCCACCAAGCCCAGCTAAAAGTGTCAACTTTTTTGAGATAGGGTCTCGCTATGTATCTCAGACTGGCCTCCTGAGAGCTGAGGTTATAGGTGGATGCCATCGTGCAGGCCCAACTTTCGGGTCAAGTAGACAGTCTCTCTGATAGCAGGCCAGCTCTCATCCTGAAGCTAAGAGTCCTATTAACATCCATGTGGGAGGGAGCTAGGCAGGTAGCTTTGGTAGGCAGCAGTTAGGGAAAGGCTCACAAGAGAGAAAAAGGACATGACCGCCTGCTCAACTCCCTCATGGGCTCTCAGACCATAAGGGGGTGCATCCACTCCCCTGGCCGCGGGCTGTTCCCTCACTCCCTGAATAAATGTCATAGTTGTCAATCTAGCCTTCTCAGTCTGTTTATTCCAATTCTTTGTTTAAAACAAATTAAAAACTCAGGGTTTGGAGTTCAAGGACTTTCCCTGAACTCCCAAAACCCTGTTAAAAGTGCACTGTCAAAAGAAATTCCATGAGTTTTTTTTGTGTGTGTGTGTCAGAAATTGGGACAAACTGTATCCACATACATACACATATAACATGTGGGTACATAAACATACATGTATATAGTTACAAGTAAAACTATCTCCAATGGTCACAATTAAAATCCTTGTCACTGGGCTGGACAGATGGTTCAGTGGTTAAGGTGCTTGCTTGCAAAGCCTAAAGGCCTGAGTTTGATTCCCCAGTACCCATATAAAGCCAGATTCACAAGGTGGCACATGTGTTTGGAGTTTGTTTGCAGTGGCTAGGATCCATGGCACACCCATTCTCTCTCTCTTTCTTAAATAAATAAATAAAATATGTTTTAAAAAATTGTCATGCCACTGGGTGACTCAAAACTCGCCGTAGTGATGAGAAGAAGTGACAGTGGAGTGTTCAGCACTACGTAGACATCCTTCAAGGCTCAGGGCCCATTACAGAAGAGGTGGCAGAAAGAATGGAAGAGCCGAAGGAAAGGTGGGACTGCTTACAATGCAGTCTTCCAGATACCAGATGGTCTTGATATTCATGACTACATAGTGCCTGACACTTATCTACACAAGACCTTCATAATAGGAGGAAAAATGATGACATCAAAATAGGAAATAAACTAACTGGAAAGAAGAAAGGATTCAATGGAGGGTGGATTTGGGAAACATAGGTAGTGGGGGAGGGGAATCATCATGATTTACTGTCTATACTTACGGAAGTTGTCAAGAAAATGTTAAAAAAATACTTGTCATTTGGAAGACATAAGGAGAAGCTGTATTTAGAAAGGTAATTCAAGGGGATTTCACATGCAGTGGTCATCAGCCAATCAGTGGTAGCTCCACTGGGTAAGTCTTTCATGAAAGTTGCAATGTTTTTCTTTCTACACTTGAAGGAGGTTTAAAGATCCACAGTTACTGGTAACTTATTTTGAATCAAATATAACATTCTGATTCAGCAGTAAAGAAAAATGAAGTTATGAAAATTGCAGGAAAATGGATAGATCTGGAAAGGATTATACTAAGTGAGGTAACCCAGGCCCAGAAAGCCAAGCGCCACATGTTCTCCCTCATATGTGGATCCTAGCTACAGATGATTGGGCTTCTGTGTGAGAAGGAAAATACTTAGTAGCAGAGGCCAGTAAGTTAAAAAGGAGATATAAAGGGAAAAGAAAGGAAGGGAGGAGGGTACTTAATAGGTTGGTATTGTATATATGTAAGTACAATGATTGAGATGGGGAGGTAATATGATGGAGAATGGAATTTCAAAGGGGAAAGTGTGGAGGGGGGGAGGGTATTACCATGGGATATTTTTTTATAATCATGTAAAATGTTAATAAAAATTGTGAAAAGATAAAAAATGATAGCCTAGTTATGACCATTTGATGGAATTAGCATGATCAAGGCAAGAACAATCTTTATACTTACAGTGTTCTCAGATATAATAAGCTTATAATAGAAAATTAAGTACTAATAGGTAAACTTCAATTTTAAGATTCTGTCAGGTAGAGGAATGTAGCACTTTTATGACAGGGTTTTTTTTTGTTTGTTTGTTTGTTTTGTTTTTTGTTGTTTTGAGGTAGGGACTTGCTGTAGCTCAGGTTGACCTGGAATTTACTATGTAGTCTCAGGCTGGTCTTGAACTCATGGTGATCTTCCTACCTTTTCCTCCCTAGTGCTGGGATTAAAAGCATTCACCACCATATCTGACTAATGCCAGTTTTTACAACTGTTATTATGAACAAATTAACATTAGTGAGATGGAGTTTTAACTTTGACATCTTGAGTCATGATGACATAAATTTACATCTGAATACCCTAAAATCTTGTAAACAGTTAGGATCATCTTTTTAGTCTGGTACAAACCCTAGGCAAGTTTAATGACCGTCTAATGTACTTTAAAGACTTTGTAACTTGATTAAGCACTTTAAGATTCAGTTTACCCATTTTGTCTTTCTGTCTAGCAAAAATCTTATCTGATAGAGGTGTTTTTAGGTGACCAAAAGCAAGAGAGAAAATACAGATTTATATTAACCTTGTGTTTTTTGTTTCCCTCCCTTTTTGTTTTTTGAAATGAGACAATGGAAGACTTTATTTTGTTTTTTTCTTACTGTTTTACCATTTTTGTCATGATTCAGAAGAAGCTCTTAGGAAACATTAATTTAAGTCAGCTTGGATCTGAGGCAGAAGAGTGTTTGACCTCAAACTCACAGCCAATTTTGGAACACCTTAAAATAGAACATGACTATGTATTAATATAACTTATATTACCGGAGTACTAAATATCTTATCATGTGAGCCTCATAATTGTAACACTGAAAATAAAGACATTTGTCTTCCTGGAGAACCTGAAGAGGTGGTAACTTATTACTGCAAATCATAGTTCTTTTAAATGGTGAAACAAACAGAAATTAGGCAAAGCAATCCCAATATGAGATGGGTCCAGCACATGCTGAGGGGATGATGAGATGCCTTTATTTTATTTTTTTGTGTTTTGTTTTTGCAAGGTAGTATCTTGCTCTAGGCCAGGTTGACTTGGAATTCACTATGTATTCTCATGGTGACCTCAATCTCATGGAAATCCTCCTACTTCTGCCTGCCAAGTTCTAAGATTAAAGGCTTGTGCCACCACTCCTGGCAGAGATGCCTTTATTTATCTCTGCCTTTCAGTCTGCTGATGAGTTCCTAGCAGCTATAATAGATTGTAGGGAGAAGTCATAATCAGACTTAACTAGGATTACTGATATCCTGGCACTTTTCTACCTTGCTTTGAGACTATCTTTTGCTCTTTCCCAGGGAATTTAAAAATGAACGAGAATTCTACCTGTTTGTGATATACAAAGGTAACAGAGTCTTTGCCTATGTCTAGCCTGGTAATACATTTACTCTAGGAATGTGAACTATACCTGAGCTTATGACCCAGTGATACATGACAGGGTTTTACTTGTGTTTAATTAAACTGAATTTAAATTGTCATTAAGTTTGAAAATCATTTTCTTTTAGCTCCCTCTAAAAAGAAATTGAATTTAGACTCATTTGGCCTTTACATTTTGGAATTATATGTTTTCTTTAAAGCCTCATCACTGTTTAGATTTGTTCTTTCTTGTATACCATCTCTATATGTGTCTCTAAACTTTCTGTTTGAACTTACTCATACCCTTTATACATAATTTTAACCTTCTGAAATATGTAAAAGATGTTCTTATCAAACATTCTATAATGTCCAGCATTTAAAGTTTCTTTTCCAGTTTACCCTTCAACCATTTTATCTCATTATAACTACCAGCAAAAACTTTCTTTTAGCCATCTTTTGTATTGTCTATTTAAAAAAAAAAAACACCTTCTATTAAACATCTTACTGATTTAATCTAAAAAAAAGATCCACAGTTAGTGGTAACTTATTTTGAATCAAACATAACATTCTGATTCCTAATTTATGTAGTTTAAAACCCTTAGACTTAAAGGAAATAACACCACCAATCAGGGTAATTGAGGTAGGAGCATCTCAGTGAGTTCGAGGCCATCCTGGGGCTAGAGTGAGACCCTGGTTCAAAACACAAAACCATCTTATCAGTAGCAACCACTTTCTATCAAAGAAGCTGGCTAATGGAGCAAAATGTAGTTTTTAAGAAAGTAATAATATTAAATATTTCAAGTAGAGAATATAACATTCATGAAACTATTGTATTTGGGAACCAGCCATGAGAAGAACTTGTGATCTTAGGGGTGAAAATCAAGATAAACTTTAAAACTGTTTGGCTTTTGAGATTTCTTTTAAAGCAGTAAAACAAACTGCATTCATTATTTACATATGAAGCTAATCAATTATATAAGGTTATATTAGGTAAACATGTTATTCTTGGTGTTGTGATTGTGTTTTACATGTGTCTACACTTCTATGTGTGTGTTTACCTGGAGATATATACCTTGGTAGTGGGAAAAGAAAGAAAAAGGAAAGAATGAAGGAGAAACTCAGCCATAAACAGAAAAGATCAATAAAGATATGCAATTGGAATTGGACTATGAGGGTGAAAAACACATCTGGATTTTTAAAAAATATATTTAATTTTTAAATACTTTTATTTTCAAGCAGAGAAAGAGAGAGACACAGAGAGAGAATGGATACACCAGGGCCTCTAGCCACTGCAGACGAACTCTAGATGCGTGTGCCACTTGATGCACCTGGCTTTAGGTGATGGGCACTAGGCAACTGAGCCTGAGTTCTTGGCTTTGTAGGCAAATGCTTTAACCCCTTGAGTCATCTTTCCAGCTCCATGTCTGGATTTTGTTTTGTTTTTCAAGGTAGGGTTTCACTCTAGCCCAAGCTGACCTGGAATTAATTAGGTAGTCTCAGGGAGGCCTTAAACTCATGGTGATCCTCCTACCTCTGCCTCCCAAGTGCTATGATTAAAGACGTGCACCACCACACCTGGCCAAATCTGGATTTTTAAAATAGATAAACATTACTAGCTTCATGTGGTGGTTTGATTCAGGTGTCCCCCATAAGCTTGGGTTTTCTGAATGCTAGGTTCCCAGCTGATGGAGATTTGGGAACTAACACCTCCTGGAGGGAGTGTATTGTTGGGGGCAGGCTTATGGGTATTAAAGCCAGTATCCCCATGCCAGTGTTTGGCACACCCTCCTGTTGCTGTGGTCCACCTTATGCTGGCCAGGAGGTGATGTCCACCCTCTGCTCATGCCATCATTTTCCCCTGCCATTGTGGAGCTTGCCCTCGAGCTTGTAAGCCAAAATAAATCTCTTTTTCCCAGGAGCTGCTCTCGGTTGGGTGATTTCTACCAGCAATGCGATCCGGACTGCAACAGTAAAGTGGTACCAAGGAGTGGGGTTGCTGCTAGACACCTGACTGTGTGCCTTTGGCCTTTTGGAGCTGATTTTCAAGAGGAATGTGAGAGGATTTGAAACCTTGGCCTAAGAGATGCCTTGCAGTGCTGTAAGTACAGCTTGATGGACTATTCTGGTCAGAGTTGAAAGACCTGAATGCAGTAAGAACTATGTACGGTGAGGTTTGGCTTATGAGGGTGAGAAAGAGCTTTGCTTGAACTGGGCTAGCAGTTGGTGTGAGAAGCTTGCTCTTAGGCCCATGTCCTGAGAAGTTGTGCAGGGTTGCTTTGCGTAGAAATGAACTGGTGTGTGCAGAGGGATATGGCACAGAAAGAAAAATCTTTGGGTGAACTGTTGCCTGTTCAGCTGCAACTGAAAAATTACAAGCTTTGAGACTGGGCTAGCTGACCTGTGCTAGGGTAACAGGAAGAATGTCGACTCTTTTGAAAGGGCCTGGGTGCTCAAGGAATGTCCTGTTCTTCAAAATCTGCTTTATTACCCCCTGGATTAACAAATTGGCACCCTACCTGGAGTATAAGAAATGCTGGAAAGAGGGTCATTGAGTTTGCAACACGGTCTTGTGTTTTGGAAATGGCCATGGGCAGTGTGAAGCGGGTTTGCTGGTTGCCTGCATAGAGACCCCATGGGGCCATGAAGATGAACTGTGGCTTGCAGTGGAGACCCAGTGGAGATGCTGGGACCATGAGATGGCTGCGGAGGAGCTGCCGGCCCTGATGAAGTTTCCCAGGACTGTGAGTAGCCTAGCTGGAGGGGCGGAATTGTAATGCCAGAGACTTGTTGCTGGTTAGAATTATCGGACTTTAAGATTTGTCACTGGTTAGAGTTACTGGACTTGAAGCTACAGAGTTTGATATTTGCCCTGGTTGTTTTAAATCTTGTATTGGTTGAATGTTTCTTTGCTATGCCCAGTGCCGTCTTTTGCAGTGTGAATATTTATTCTGTGCCATTATGGGTTTTTTGAGGTTATTTGTTGGTATTATGGCTCAGTTAAAAGATCTTGGACTATGGGGATGTATGAACATCATTAGGATTGATAAAACTATGGGGACTTTTAAAGTCAGACTGAATGCATTGTATTTTACATCATGTATGGATATCAGTTTATGGGGGTCAGGGGCAGAATGTGGTAGTTTGATTCAGGTGTCCCCCATAAGCTTGGATTTTCTGAATGCTAGGTTCCCAGCTGATGGAGATTTGGGAATTAACGCCTCCTGGAGGGAGTGTATTGTTGGGGACCAGCTTATGGGTATTAAAGCCAGTTTCCCATTGCCAGTGTTTGGCACACCCTCCTGTTGCTGTGGTCCACCTTATGCTGGCCAGGGGGTGATGTCCACCCTCTGCTCATGCCATCGTTTTCCCCTGCCATCGTGGAGCTTCCCCTCAAGCCTGTAAGCCAAAATAAATCTCTTTTTCCCAGAAGCTGCTCTTGGTTAGGTGATTTCTAACAGCAATGCGAACTGGACTGCAACACTTCACAACTATTGAATGCATTCTGTGTGATTAACATGATGCTAATAAGGAAATGAAAAGGAAATTTGAGGCATGAGCCTGGCTTTCAAAGAATTTGAAGTCTAAAATCAGGCTGGAGAGATGGCTTAATGGTTAAGGTGCTTGCATGTAAAGCCTAAGAACTCAGGTTCAAATCTTCAGGTCCCACATAGCCAGATGCACAGTGACGAAAGCATGCAATGTCATACATGTGCACAGGGAGGTGCACGTGTCTGGAGTTTGCAGTGGCTGAAGGCCCTGGCATTCCCATTCTCTCTGTGTCTCTCAAAATAAACTTAAAAAATTGAAAAAGAATGTAAAATCCAGTAGGTCAGCCTGGACCAGAGTGAGACTCTACCCCAGACAGACAAAAACAAAACAAAACAAAAAAAACAAGAGGAATAGTTTTGTGTTTTGGTGTATAATGAGTTAACTTTTCAGAGGAAGTGTAATTTGCATACAATCATTCCTGAAGTCAGGTATTCTCTGTTTCCATTAGGCAATAACTCCTTTGCTAAAATGTGTGATATTATTACTGCTCCTTTCACTGAGAAGCAGGTCTATTTTAATGTCAGAACATCACTCCGTTTTGTTTTTGTAGAACAGAGCAGCTGAAAATGTGCAGCTATGTTTTTGTAACCCTGTATGGGCTCCAAGAGCCAGAGCAAGAACACGGACCTGCTCTTGGAGTCAAACCCTGGCTTCAGGCTAGAACCCCTCCCTTCTCTCCCCTCGGTCTGCTGCATGCTAAAGAAATTATTAATAGAGAGGACCTATGGAGCCATTTAAATTATCAGCGAGGATACATTTGCAAGGAATAATTTCCTCATGTTGTTCTAATACTGTTAAAGTTATTTCAGATAACATCAGACTTTAATGCGAAGACTAAAATTAACATCTTGATGAATGGTATTGCTTCCAGAATTGTATAGATCGAGATTGTTTTATAATTTGCAGGCAATGATGCATGAAATGGGTGTAATGAAATTAAATTTATGTCTCTCTCCTTTTGCTTTCTTTTCTATGAACTAATCATGAATCCACTATATCGCTTGAGTCTGCTTAACAGCTGGTGTTGACGAAAAGACACTGGTCCTAATATATGGTAAGGATGGTTGTAATAAACCCAGTACAATATGCTGAAAATTTTTATGAGTCAATCCATAATGTACATGTGAACTTGTCAAAAAAAATCAATACCTTTAGCGAAGGATAAATTGGGGGAGCCAAGGTCCTGAGGTCACAGTTTTACGTTATTCCACCATACGTTTTAAAGTTTTTAAGTAGCATTCTAAAAATTATACGTAAGATTATACTTGGATATTTTTAGCTAGCCGTTTTACCCCATTCAGTTAGTAAGCAGATACAAGATTCCTTATTAGGGATCTTTTCCCAATCTGATGGTTTCTAGATGTTTAAGAGAAATTAGGTATGATGATATTAATTTGCTGTTAACTAATGTTGTACCATGTTGCTAAATGACAGTCCATCTGTCAAGTTAACATCATGACATCCTACTTGTTATTTTAATATGCTATGAGGATGAAATGTGTTTTTAAATGTGTTTTATGTTTGCACTAAGTAATGGAAAGTACAATATATTATGTGCCTGTGCCCTGAGGAAAGTTTTTAACAAAAATAATTGAAGGTAATAAATCTTCCTTACCCCTTTCCCTGTGAGCCCCTTACCCACTGTCCCTTCTCCATTATTGTATCTCCTCAGCCTGGCCAGCCTTTCGGGTCATGATAAAGGGTTAGCACGATGGTGTACATTACACAATGAACCCCACCATACCTGCCAAAAGTTTGCTTTGCCCTGGAATGTTGACTTAATAAGCATTCTCTATGATCTCTTCCATGGTGATTTGATTCCCTTCCCTTGGATTGAAATGCACTCTTGAATGATGTTGCCATTGAACGCAAGACAGGTTTTTCAAATAATTAGGAACATCTACAAGCTAATAAATCTCTCCTGCAGTTTTAATTTGATTGTGTACTTGGTAGGTGTTTTACTTAAGAGAGTGTGGAAGGGGTGCATGATTTATGATGTGTTTGAGGGATTTTTTTTTTTTTTTTTTTGCTTAAATTGTCACAGGCAGCAGTGATAAAATTGGCTGCAGAGAAATGAAGCCACTCAGGTTTGATACATAACTTACTATCTTTAATAAGACCTTAAACTTGCCAGCACTCTTCAATGAGAATTGTTTAAATCGGAGGATGATTCACTTTGAGACATAGTAACCACTGGCGCTCCTCCCAACATTCTGTTTTTCATGCCTAAAAATACCACACAATTGATTTTTTTTTTTTTATACAGTATATTTTCAAAGATGATTACAGGGGTTTGAAATTTGTGTGTTATAGTATACAGAGAATTTTTGTTCTGTGTTTAAAATATGACAGTATATTGTGAAAAGTGAATTTTAAAACTCTTTAAATGGAATGCTTTTCAACAAGAAATAATGATGTGGATGCAAGCTAATCCAATATATATGAATGCAGTCCGGGCTTGCAATATTGCTTTGTCCATTAATTTTCTTAGCCCAGGTGTTTGTTTAGTGGGACGTCATCTCACAAAGTGATGATAGATGTATTTTACTCGGAGCAGTTCTAGAAGCCCAACATCTTGTACTTCTTATGTTCAAAACTATTTGGTCAGGAGTGCTGCTTGCCTACAAAACTCTAAAAATCACCATTCAAAAAAATCATTCATGATCTTTCACTAGAGGAAACACTTTCTAAAAGCTTTCAATGAACAAATTAGAACATCTAAAAAGCCTAGGAATGAATGAGTTTCATTATAAAATTATTATTTTAGACCAGATTTTTCTAAAATGAAGCCTTTTACTACTTTTCACAGTTAAAAGGTAATACTTTTTCTGTAAAAATCATGCAATACAGAAATCTCAAAAGTGGAAGTACCATTTGTAATCTCACCTCTTACAGAAAAAAAAAATATTAACTTTCTGCTATATATCTTGAAAAAATTTTTTTTACAAAATTCTTTTCAAATTTAATTATACTTATGCATAGTAGTTTGCAAACTGCCTTTTTGCATTTAATGCATTTTTCCATGTCAACAAATAAACATGTATTGATCTCAATTCTCTCATTCTTTTCTTCTTCCCTCTCTCCCTCTTTCTCTCCACTACTGAGCTATATCCCCAGAACCAAGCCTCAGTAACTTTCAGTGATAAGATGGTATTCTGGTCATAGTTAAACTGTGATTATTTATATGTAATTTATTTGATGAATCTCTGTGTTGATAGGCATTTAAGCTGTTTTACATATGTGTATTATATATGTTTGCATGCATGTGGGTAAACATGTGTATGCAAGTGACATGCACATGTGTGTACTTGCATATGGAAGCTAGAGATCTATGTTGAGTGTCTTCCTAAGTCAACTGCCACCTTGTTTTTTATTTTATTTTTTAATTAACATACAGAATTTTAGGTATCATTATGACATTTTCAAACATGATTTTGGTTGAATTTCCTCCCCTCCTTATCTCCCCTCTGATTTACTTTAATTTTTTTGTTTTCATCTATTTGTTTGAGAGAGAAAGAGTGAGTATGAGCACACCAGGGCCTCCCACCATTGCAGATGAATTCCAGACACATGTGCCACCTTGTGCATTTGGCTTTAGTGGCTCCTAGGAAATTGAGCCTGGGCCACCAGGCTTTGTAGGAAATTGCCTTTAACCACTGAGCAATCTTTCCAGTCCTCAAATTGTTTTTTGAGACAGGATCTCTCACCAAGCCCTGAGCTCACTGATTGGGCTAGACTAGCTAGCCAGCCAGCCAGCCCTAAATCCTCCCATCTCCAGCCCCCTGGCACTAGGATTACAGGCGTAGGCCAGTACGCTTGGCTTTTATACAGGTGCCGGGGATCTGAACTCAGGTCTTAATGTGTGTGTGGCAAGCACTTGACCCACTGAGCCATTTCCCCAGCTCCCTTAGGCTTTATAAACATAAACACCAATTTGGCCCTATTAAAATTACATTTGTTTAATGGTTATATGAGTAATTAAAAAAAATTCAAATTACTTAAGTGTTGAGATATCTAAAATATGTTGTATATCTGGTCAAATTGCTTTGAGAGCAATGATACCTATAGTATATAAATGTAAAGACCACCAAATAACATATCTGAATACACTACACCCTCACCCATATTGTATTATGTTTCAATATTTGCCAGCTAAAAAAAAGAAAGAAAAGAAACACATCTACTTCGTTGTTGTTATAAATCTTCTGTTACTAGTACAGTTGCACAGCTCAGGCACTTTGGACAATTTTAATTTCTTTATTTTTGAGTTACCAGCAGTGCATGTCTTGTCCCCATTTTTAAAAATATATATATTGTTTTATTTATGAGAGAAGATAGAGTGAATATGGGCATGAGAGGGCCTCCCACTGCTGAAAACTCACTCCAGGTGCATGTGCCACTTTGTGCATCTGGATTTACATGGGTTCTGGGGATCGAACCTAGGCTGTCAGGCTTTGTAGGCAAGTGCCTTTAACTGTTGAGCCATCTCTCCAGCCCATCCCATTTTAATATACAAATACTCATAAAGACTCATCTTTTTCTTATTAACTTCTCAGAGGCCTTGTATATAGTGAAAATATTAAGCCTGGGTGTACCGTATCAGTTAATCTTTTCAACTTAGCTTATGTGATTTGTTCATGATCAATTATACGTAAAGGGATTTTTTAAAAATCTTTTTACTGATGGTTTATAGCTTTAGTCAATGCTAAGAAAGGTCTTCCTCACCCAAAATATGAAAATAATACCTTTTATATTCTTCTAGTGGCCTGATAATTTTGTCCCAGTTATTTACAGTTTTTAATTGTTTTTGTAACTTTTGTGGTGCCAGTGATGGGACCCAAGGCCTTGCTCATGCTAGGCAAGCGCCCCGCCATGGTGCCGTACATCTCCAGCCTTCGGTTTCTTGAGACAGAGTCTCTCTATGAAGGTTAGGCTGGACTTGATTTTGCCTTTCAAGCAGTAGTATTATAGAAGTCCGCCACCATGTCCAGCTCATTTCTTTCTTACTTACTCATTTTTAACTGACATGTAATTAGCATACAATAAATGGCATATGATTTGACACATTTTGGCATCCTTCGAATCCCTGAGCCCCAAGGTCATGAACATATAACATATCCCTCACCTGAGACTTGTTTTACGCTCTTTGTAGCTCCACTTTCCCATCTCTTTCCACAGTCTACCCACCCGCAAGTTGCCACTGACCATCTTTCTATTTTCGTTCATAAGTTTTAGAATTCTAGAAGAATGGGAGCTAGAGAGGTGGCTCCGCGGTTAACAGCACTTCCTGTGCAAGCATGAGTGCCTGAGGAGGCCCGGGAGACTACTGCAACGCCACCCCAAGACCCACATAAGCATCTGG